>NW_027437720.1:0-154962 GCF_965140245.1 Athene noctua
CCTGTGGCGGGGAAGTGCAAACGTACACGTTTTCGGCCGAAAACGCGTTTTCCGGCGAAAACGCACACCACGGCTCTTTCTGAGAAAAAGCAAGCACGGAGGACGAGAATCGCTTTTGCCCTGCGTAGCGCTCCGGGCAGCGGGTAGAACCAGGCAGAGAATTCCCGTCTAGCAGCTTCCCTGTGGCGGCGAAGTGCAAACGTACACGTTTTCGGCCGAAAACGCGTTTTCCGGCGAAAACGCACACCACGGCTCTTTCTGAGAAAAAGCAAGCACGGAGGACGAGAATCGCTTTTGCCCTGCGTAGCGTTCCGGGCAGCGGGTAGAACCAGGCAGAGAATTCCCGGCTAGCAGCTTCCCTGTGGCCGGGAAGTGCAAACGTACACGTTTTCGGCCGAAAACGCGTTTTCTGGCGAAAACGCACACCACGGCTCTTTCTGAGAAAAAGCAAGCACGGAGGACGAGAATCGCTTTTGCCCTGCGTAGCGTTCCGGGCAGCGGGTAGAACCAGGCAGAGAATTGCCGGCTAGCAGCTTCCCTGTGGCCGGGAAGTGCAAACGTATACGTTTTCGCCGTAAACACGTTTTCCGGCGAAAACGCACACCACGGCTCTTTCTGAGAAAAAGCAAGCACGGAGGACGAGAATCGCTTTTGCCCTGCGTAGCGTTCCGGGCAGCGGGTAGAACCAGGCAGAGAATTCCCGTCTAGCAGCTTCCCTGTGGCCGGGAAGTGCAAACGTACACGTTTTCGGCCGAAAACGCGTTTTCCGGCGAAAACGCACACCACGGCTCTTTCTGAGAAAAAGCAAGCACGGAGGACGAGAATCGCTTTTGCCCTGCGTAGCGTTCCGGGCAGCGGGTAGAACCAGGCAGAGAATTCCCGTCTAGCAGCTTCCCTGTGGCCGGGAAGTGCAAACGTACACGTTTTCGGCCGAAAACGCGTTTACCGGCGAAAACGCACACCACGGCTCTTTCTGAGAAAAAGCAAGCACGGAGGACGAGAATCGCTTTTGCCCTGCGTAGCGTTCCGGGCAGCGGGTAGAACCAGGCAGAGAATTCCCGGCTAGCAGCTTCCCTGTGGCCGGGAAGTGCAAACGTACACGTTTTCGGCCGAAAACGCGTTTTCCGGCGAAAACGCACACCACGGCTCTTTCTGAGAAAAAGCAAGCACGGAGGACGAGAATCGCTTTTGCCCTGCGTAGCGTTCCGGGCAGCGGGTAGAACCAGGCAGAGAATTCCCGGCTAGCAGCTTCCCTGTGGCCGGGAAGTGCAAACGTACACGTTTTCGGCCGAAAACGCGTTTTCCCGCGAAAACGCACACCACGGCTCTTTCTGAGAAAAAGCAAGCACGGAGGACGAGAATCGCTTTTGCCCTGCGTAGTGTTCCGGGCAGCGGGTAGAACCAGGCAGAGAATTCCCGGCTAGCAGCTTCCCTGTGGCCGGGAAGTGCAAACGTACACGTTTTCGGCCGAAAACGCGTTTTCCGGCGAAAACGCACACCACGGCTCTTTCTGAGAAAAAGCAAGCACGGAGGACGAGAATCGCTTTTGCCCTGCGTAGCGTTCCGGGCAGCGGGTAGAACCAGGCAGAGAATTCCCGGCTAGCAGCTTCCCTGTGGCCGGGAAGTGCAAACGTACAAGTTTTCGGCCGAAAACGCGTTTTCCGGCGAAAACGCACACCACGGCTCTTTCTGAGAAAAAGCAAGCACGGAGGACGAGAATCGCTTTTGCCCTGCGTAGCGTTCCGGGCAGCGGGTAGAACCAGGCAGAGAATTCCCGGCTAGCAGCTTCCCTGTGGCCGGGAAGTGCAAACGTACACGTTTTCGGCCGAAAACGCGTTTTCCGGCGAAAACGCACACCACGGCTCTTTCTGAGAAAAAGCAAGCACGGAGGACGAGAATCGCTTTTGCCCTGCGTAGCGTTCCGGGCAGCGGGTAGAACCAGGCAGAGAATTCCCGGCTAGCAGCTTCCCTGTGGCCGGGAAGTGCAAACGTACACGTTTTCGGCCGAAAACGCGTTTACCGGCGAAAACGCACACCACGGCTCTTTCTGAGAAAAAGCAAGCACGGAGGACGAGAATCGCTTTTGCCCTGCGTAGCGTTCCGGGCAGCGGGTAGAACCAGGCAGAGAATTCCCGGCTAGCAGCTTCCCTGTGGCCGGGAAGTGCAAACGTACACGTTTACGGCCGAAAACGCGTTTTCTGGCGAAAACGCACACCACGGCTCTTTCTGAGAAAAAGCAAGCACGGAGGACGAGAATCGCTTTTGCCCTGCGTAGCGTTCCGGGCAGCGGGTAGAACCAGGCAGAGAATTCCCGGCTAGCAGCTTCCCTATGGCCGGGAAGTGCAAACGTACACGTTTTCGTCCGAAAACGCGTTTTCCGGCGAAAACGCACACCACGGCTCTTTCTGAGAAAAAGAAAGCACGGAGGACGAGAATCGCTTTTGCCCTGCGTATCGTTCTGAGCAGCGGGTAGAACCAGGCAGAGAATTCCCGGCTAGCAGCTTCCCTGTGGCCGGGAAGTGCAAACGTACACGTTTTCGGCCGAAAACGCGTTTTCCGGCGAAAACGCACACCACGGCTCTTTCTGAGAAAAAGCAAGCACGGAGGACGAGAATCGCTTTTGCCCTGCGTAGCGTTCCGGGCAGCGGGTAGAACCAGGCAGAGAATTCCCGGCTAGCAGCTTCCCTGTGGCGGGGAAGTGCAAACGTACACGTTTTCGCCGAAAACGCGTTTTCCGGCGAAAACGCCCACCAGGGCTCTTTCTGAGAAAAAGCAAGCACGGAGGACGAGAATCGCTTTTGCCCTGCGTAGCGTTCCGGGCAGCGGGTAGAACCAGGCAGAGAATTCCCGGCTAGCAGCTTCCCTGAGGCGGGAAGTGCAAACGTACACGTTTTCGGCCGAAAACGCGTTTTCCGGCGAAAACGCACACCACGGCTCTTTCTGAGAAAAAGCAAGCACGGAGGACGAGAATCGCTTTTGCCCTGCGTAGCGTTCTGAGCAGCGGGTAGAACCAGGCAGAGAATTCCCGGCTAGCAGCTTCCCTGTGGCGGGGAAGTGCAAACGTACACGTTTTCGGCCGAAAAAGCGTTTTCCGGCGAAAAAGCACACCATGGCTCTTTCTGAGAAAAAGCAAGCACGGAGGACGAAAATCGCTTTTGCCCTGCGTAGCGTTCCGGGCAGCGGGTAGAACCAGGCAGAGAATTCCCGGCTAGCAGCTTCCCTGTGGCCGGGAAGTGCAATTGTACACGTTTTCGGCCGAAAACGCGTTTTCTGGCGAAAACGCACACCACGGCTCTTTCTGAGAAAAAGCAAGCACGGAGGACGAGAATCGCTTTTGCCCTGCGTAGCGTTCCGGGCAGCGGGTAGAACCAGGCAGAGAATTCCCGTCTAGCAGCTTCCCTGTGGCGGGGAAGTGCAAACGTACACGTTTTCGGCCGAAAACGCGTTTTCCGGCGAAAACGCACACCACGGCTCTTTCTGAGAAAAAGCAAGCACGGAGGACGAGAACCGCTTTTGCCCTGCGTAGCGTTCCGGGCAGCGGGTAGAACCAGGCAGAGAATTCCCGTCTAGCAGCTTCCCTGTGGCCGGGAAGTGCAAACGTACACGTTTTCGGCCGAAAACGCGTTTTCCGGCGAAAACGCACACCACGGCTCTTTCTGAGAAAAAGCAAGCACGGAGGACGAGAATCGCTTTTGCCCTGCGTAGCGTTCCGGGCAGCGGGTAGAACCAGGCAGAGAATTCCCGGCTAGCAGCTTCCCTGTGGCCGGGAAGTGCAAACGTACACGTTTTCGGCCGAAAACACGTTTTCCGGCGAAAAAGCACACCACGGCTCTTTCTGAGAAAAAGCAAGCACGGAGGACGAGAATCGCTTTTGCCCTGCGTAGCGTTCCGGGCAGCGGGTAGAACCAGGCAGAGAATTCCCGGCTAGCAGCTTCCCTGTGGCCGGGAAGTGCAAACGTACACGTTTTCGGCCGAAAACGCGTTTTCCGGCGAAAACGCACACCACGGCTCTTTCTGAGAAAAAGCAAGCACGGAGGATGAGAATCGCTTTTGCCCTGCGTAGCGTTCCGGGCAGCGGGTAGAACCAGGCAGAGAATTCCCGGCTAGCAGCTTCCCTGTGGCGGGGAAGTGCAAACGTACACGTTTTCGGCCGAAAACGCGTTTACCGGCGAAAACGCACACCACGGCTCTTTCTGAGAAAAAGCAAGCACGGAGGACGAGAATCGCTTTTGCCCTGCGTAGCGTTCCGGGCAGCGGGTAGAACCAGGCAGAGAATTCCCGGCTAGCAGCTTCCCTGTGGCCGGGAAGTGCAAACGTACACGTTTTCGGCCGAAAACGCGTTTTCCGGCGAAAACGCACACCACGGCTCTTTCTGAGAAAAAGCAAGCACGGAGGACGAGAATCGCTTTTGCCCTGCGTAGCGTTCCGGGCAGCGGGTAGAACCAGGCAGAGAATTCCCGGCTAGCAGCTGCCCTGTGGCCGGGAAGTGCAAACGTACACGTTTTCGGCCGAAAACGCGTTTTCCGGCGAAAACGCACACCACGGCTCTTTCTGAGAAAAAGCAAGCACGGAGGACGAGAATCGCTTTTGCCCTGCGTAGCGTTCCGGGCAGCGGGTAGAACCAGGCAGAGAATTCCCGGCTAGCAGCTTCCCTGAGGCGGGAAGTGCAAACGTACACGTTTTCGGCCGAAAACGCGTTTTCTAGCGAAAACGCACACCACGGCTCTTTCTGAGAAAAAGCAAGCACGGAGGACGAGAATCGCTTTTGCCCTGCGTAGCGTTCCGGGCAGCGGGTAGAACCAGGCAGAGAATTCCCGGCTAGCAGCTGCCCTGTGGCCGGGAAGTGCAAACGTACACGTTTTCGGACGAAAACGCGTTTTCCGGCGAAAACGCACACCACGGCTCTTTCTGAGAAAAAGCAAGCACAGAGGACGAGAATCGCTTTTGCCCTGCGTAGCGTTCCGGGCAGCGGGTAGAACCAGGCAGAGAATTCCCGGCTAGCAGCTTCCCTGTGGCGGGGAAGTGCAAACGTACACGTTTTCGCCGAAAACGCGTTTTCCGGCGAAAACGCCCACCAGGGCTCTTTCTGAGAAAAAGCAAGCACGGAGGACGAGAATCGCTTTTGCCCTGCGTAGCGTTCCGGGCAGCGGGTAGAACCAGGCAGAGAATTCCCGGCTAGCAGCTTCCCTGAGGCGGGAAGTGCAAACGTACACGTTTTCGGCCGAAAACGCGTTTTCCGGCGAAAACGCACACCACGGCTCTTTCTGAGAAAAAGCAAGCACGGAGGACGAGAATCGCTTTTGCCCTGCGTAGCGTTCTGAGCAGCGGGTAGAACCAGGCAGAGAATTCCCGGCTAGCAGCTTCCCTGTGGCGGGGAAGTGCAAACGTACACGTTTTCGGCCGAAAAAGCGTTTTCCGGCGAAAAAGCACACCACGGCTCTTTCTGAGAAAAAGCAAGCACGGAGGACGAGAATCGCTTTTGCCCTGCGTAGCGTTCCGGGCAGCGGGTAGAACCAGGCAGAGAATTCCCGGCTAGCAGCTTCCCTGTGGCGGGGAAGTGCAAACGTACACGTTTTCGCCGAAAACGCGTTTTCCGGCGAAAACGCCCACCAGGGCTCTTTCTGAGAAAAAGCAAGCACGGAGGACGAGAATCGCTTTTGCCCTGCGTAGCGTTCCGGGCAGCGGGTAGAACCAGGCAGAGAATTCCCGGCTAGCAGCTTCCCTGAGGCGGGAAGTGCAAACGTACACGTTTTCGGCCGAAAACGCGTTTTCCGGCGAAAACGCACACCACGGCTCTTTCTGAGAAAAAGCAAGCACGGAGGACGAGAATCGCTTTTGCCCTGCGTAGCGTTCTGAGCAGCGGGTAGAACCAGGCAGAGAATTCCCGGCTAGCAGCTTCCCTGTGGCGGGGAAGTGCAAACGTACACGTTTTCGGCCGAAAAAGCGTTTTCCGGCGAAAAAGCACACCATGGCTCTTTCTGAGAAAAAGCAAGCACGGAGGACGAAAATCGCTTTTGCCCTGCGTAGCGTTCCGGGCAGCGGGTAGAACCAGGCAGAGAATTCCCGGCTAGCAGCTTCCCTGTGGCCGGGAAGTGCAATTGTACACGTTTTCGGCCGAAAACGCGTTTTCTGGCGAAAACGCACACCACGGCTCTTTCTGAGAAAAAGCAAGCACGGAGGACGAGAATCGCTTTTGCCCTGCGTAGCGTTCCGGGCAGCGGGTAGAACCAGGCAGAGAATTCCCGTCTAGCAGCTTCCCTGTGGCGGGGAAGTGCAAACGTACACGTTTTCGGCCGAAAACGCGTTTTCCGGCGAAAACGCACACCACGGCTCTTTCTGAGAAAAAGCAAGCACGGAGGACGAGAACCGCTTTTGCCCTGCGTAGCGTTCCGGGCAGCGGGTAGAACCAGGCAGAGAATTCCCGTCTAGCAGCTTCCCTGTGGCCGGGAAGTGCAAACGTACACGTTTTCGGCCGAAAACGCGTTTTCCGGCGAAAACGCACACCACGGCTCTTTCTGAGAAAAAGCAAGCACGGAGGACGAGAATCGCTTTTGCCCTGCGTAGCGTTCCGGGCAGCGGGTAGAACCAGGCAGAGAATTCCCGGCTAGCAGCTTCCCTGTGGCCGGGAAGTGCAAACGTACACGTTTTCGGCCGAAAACACGTTTTCCGGCGAAAAAGCACACCACGGCTCTTTCTGAGAAAAAGCAAGCACGGAGGACGAGAATCGCTTTTGCCCTGCGTAGCGTTCCGGGCAGCGGGTAGAACCAGGCAGAGAATTCCCGGCTAGCAGCTTCCCTGTGGCCGGGAAGTGCAAACGTACACGTTTTCGGCCGAAAACGCGTTTTCCGGCGAAAACGCACACCACGGCTCTTTCTGAGAAAAAGCAAGCACGGAGGATGAGAATCGCTTTTGCCCTGCGTAGCGTTCCGGGCAGCGGGTAGAACCAGGCAGAGAATTCCCGGCTAGCAGCTTCCCTGTGGCGGGGAAGTGCAAACGTACACGTTTTCGGCCGAAAACGCGTTTACCGGCGAAAACGCACACCACGGCTCTTTCTGAGAAAAAGCAAGCACGGAGGACGAGAATCGCTTTTGCCCTGCGTAGCGTTCCGGGCAGCGGGTAGAACCAGGCAGAGAATTCCCGGCTAGCAGCTTCCCTGTGGCCGGGAAGTGCAAACGTACACGTTTTCGGCCGAAAACGCGTTTTCCGGCGAAAACGCACACCACGGCTCTTTCTGAGAAAAAGCAAGCACGGAGGACGAGAATCGCTTTTGCCCTGCGTAGCGTTCCGGGCAGCGGGTAGAACCAGGCAGAGAATTCCCGGCTAGCAGCTGCCCTGTGGCCGGGAAGTGCAAACGTACACGTTTTCGGCCGAAAACGCGTTTTCCGGCGAAAACGCACACCACGGCTCTTTCTGAGAAAAAGCAAGCACGGAGGACGAGAATCGCTTTTGCCCTGCGTAGCGTTCCGGGCAGCGGGTAGAACCAGGCAGAGAATTCCCGGCTAGCAGCTTCCCTGTGGCCGGGAAGTGCAAACGTACACGTTTTCGGCCGAAAACGCGTTTTCCCACGAAAACGCACACCACGGCTCTTTCTGAGAAAAAGCAAGCACGGAGGACGAGAATCGCTTTTGCCCTGCGTAGCGTTCCGGGCAGCGGGTAGAACCAGGCAGAGAATTCCCGGCTAGCAGCTTCCCTGTGGCGGGGAAGTGCAAACGTACACGTTTTCGGCCGAAAACGCGTTTTCCGGCGAAAACGCACACCACGGCTCTTTCTGAGAAAAAGCAAGCACGGAGGACGAGAATCGCTTTTGCCCTGCGTAGCGTTCTGAGCAGCGGGTAGAACCAGGCAGAGAATTCCCGGCTAGCAGCTTCCCTGTGGCGGGGAAGTGCAAACGTACACGTTTTCGGCCGAAAAAGCGTTTTCTGGCGAAAAAGCACACCATGGCTCTATCTGAGAAAAAGCAAGCACGGAGGACGAGAATCGGTTTTGCCCTGCGTAGCGTTCCGGGCAGCGGGTAGAACCAGGCAGAGAATTCCCGGCTAGCAGCTTCCCTGTGGCCGGGAAGTGCAAACGTACACGTTTTCGGCCGAAAACGCGTTTTCCGGCGAAAACGCACACCACGGCTCTTTCTGAGAAAAAGCAAGCACGGAGGACGAGAATCGCTTTTGCCCTGCGTAGCGTTCCGGGCAGCGGGTAGAACCAGGCAGAGAATTCCCGGCTAGCAGCTTCCCTGTGGCCGGGAAGTGCAAACGTACACGTTTTCGGCCGAAAACGCGTTTTCCGGCGAAAACGCACACCACGGCTCTTTCTGAGAAAAAGCAAGCACGGAGGACGAGAATCGCTTTTGCCCTGCGTAGCGTTCCGGGCAGCGGGTAGAACCAGGCAGAGAATTCCCGGCTAGCAGCTTCCCTGTGGCGGGGAAGTGCAAACGTACACGTTTTCGGCCGAAAACGCGTTTTCCGGCGAAAACGCACACCACGGCTCTTTCTGAGAAAAAGCAAGCACGGAGGACGAGAATCGCTTTTGCCCTGCGTAGCGTTCCGGGCAGCGGGTAGAACCAGGCAGAGAATTCCCGTCTAGCAGCTTCCCTGTGGCCGGGAAGTGCAAACGTACACGTTTTCGGCCGAAAATGCGTTTTCCGGCGAAAACGCACACCACGGCTCTTTCTGAGAAAAAGCAAGCACGGAGGACGAGAATCGCTTTTGCCCTGCGTAGCGTTCCGGGCAGCGGGTAGAACCAGGCAGAGAATTCCCGGCTAGCAGCTTCCCTGTGGCCGGGAAGTGCAAACGTACACGTTTTCGGCCGAAAACGCGTTTTCCGGCGAAAACGCACACCACGGCTCTTTCTGAGAAAAAGCAAGCACG
The DNA here is from genome assembly GCF_965140245.1 of Athene noctua. Classification (NCBI taxonomy): domain Eukaryota; kingdom Metazoa; phylum Chordata; class Aves; order Strigiformes; family Strigidae; genus Athene; species Athene noctua. The sequence continues at coordinate 8,862 of NW_027437720.1, forward strand.
GAGGACGAGAATCGCTTTTGCCCTGCGTAGCGTTCCGGGCAGCGGGTAGAACCAGGCAGAGAATTCCCGGCTAGCAGCTTCCCTGTGGCCGGGAAGTGCAAACGTACACGTTTTCGGCCGAAAACGCGTTTTCCAGCGAAAACGCACACCACGGCTCTTTCTGAGAAAAAGCAAGCACGGAGGACGAGAATCGCTTTTGCCCTGCGTAGCGTTCCGGGCAGCGGGTAGAACCAGGCAGAGAATTCCCGGCTAGCAGCTTCCCTGTGGACGGGATGTGCAAACGTACACGTTTTCGGCCGAAAACACGTTTTCCCGCGAAAACGCACACCACGGCTCTTTCTGAGAAAAAGAAAGCACGGAGGACGAGAATCGCTTTTGCCCTGCGTAACGTTCTGAGCAGCGGGTAGAAATAGGCAGCGAATTGCCGGCTAGCAGCTTCCCTGTGGACGGGATGTGCAAACGTACACGTTTCCGGCCGAAAACGCGTTTTCCGGAGAAAAAGCACACCACGGCTCTTTCTGAGAAAAAGCAAGCACGGAGGACGAGAATCGCTTTTGCCCTGCGTAGTGTTCCGGGTAGCGGGTAGAACCAGGCAGAGAATTCCCGGCTAGCAGCTTCCCTGTGGCGGGGAAGTGCAAACGTACACGTTTTCGGCCGAAAACGCGTTTTCCGGCGAAAACGCACACCACGGCTCTTTCTGAGAAAAAAGCAAGCACGGAGGACGAGAATCGCTTTTGCCCTGCGTAGCGTTCCGGGCAGCGGGTAGAACCAGGCAGAGAATTCCCGGCTAGCAGCTTCCCTGTGGCCGGGAAGTGCAAACGTACACGTTTTCGGCCGAAAACGCGTTTTCTGGCGAAAACGCACACCACGGCTCTTTTTGAGAAAAAGCAAGCACGGAGGACGAGAATCGCTTTTGCCCTGCGTAGCGTTCCGGGCAGCGGGTAGAACCAGGCAGAGAATTCCCGGCTAGCAGCTTCCCTGTGGCCGGGAAGTGCAAACGTAGACGTTTTCGGCCGAAAACGCGTTTTCTGGCGAAAAAGCACACCAAGGCTCTTTCTGAGAAAAAGCAAGCACGGAGGACGAGAATCGCTTTTGCCCTGCGTAGCGTTCCGGGCAGCGGGTAGAACCAGGCAGAGAATTCCCGGCTAGCAGCTTCCCTGTGGCGGGGAAGTGCAAACGTACACGTTTTCGGCCGAAAACGCGTTTTCTGGCGAAAACGCACACCACGGCTCTTTCTGAGAAAAAGCAAGCACGGAGGACGAAAATCGCTTTTGCCTTGCGTAGTGTTCCGGGCAGCGGGTAGAACCAGGCAGAGAATTCCCGGCTAGCAGCTTCCCTGTGGCCGGGAAGTGCAAACGTACACGTTTTCGCCGAAAACGCGTTTTCCGGCGAAAACGCACACCACAGCTCTTTCTGAGAAAAAGCAAGCACGGAGGACGAGAATCGCTTTTGCCCTGCGTAGCGTTCCGGGCAGCGGGTAGAACCAGGCAGAGAATTCCCGGCTAGCAGCTTCCCTGTGGCCGGGAAGTGCAAACGTACAAGTTTTCGGCCGAAAACGCGTTTTCCGGCGAAAACGCACACCACGGCTCTTTCTGAGAAAAAGCAAGCACGGAGGACGAGAATCGCTTTTGCCCTGCGTAGCGTTCCGGGCAGCGGGTAGAACCAGGCAGAGAATTCCCGGCTAGCAGCTTCCCTGTGGCCGGGAAGTGCAAACGTACACGTTTTCGGCCGAAAACGCGTTTTCCGGCGAAAACGCACACCACGGCTCTTTCTGAGAAAAAGCAAGCACGGAGGACGAGAATCGCTTTTGCCCTGCGTAGCGTTCCGGGCAGCGGGTAGAACCAGGCAGAGAATTCCCGGCTAGCAGCTTCCCTGTGGCGGGGAAGTGCAAACGTACACGTTTTCGGCCGAAAACGCGTTTTCCGGCGAAAACGCACACCACGGCTCTTTCTGAGAAAAAGCAAGCACGGAGGACGAGAATCGCTTTTGCCCTGCGTAGCGTTCCGGGCAGCGGGTAGAACCAGGCAGAGAATTCCCGTCTAGCAGCTTCCCTGTGGCCGGGAAGTGCAAACGTACACGTTTTCGGCCGAAAACGCGTTTTCTAGCGAAAACGCACACCACGGCTCGTTCTGAGAAAAAGCAAGCACGGAGGACGACAATCGCTTTTGCCCTGCGTAGTGTTCCGGGCAGCGGGTAGAACCAGGCAGAGAATTCCCGGCTAGCAGCTTCCCTGTGGCCGGGAAGTGCAAACGTACACGTTTTCGGCCGAAAAGGCATTTTCTGGCGAAAACGCACACCACGGCTCTTTCTGAGAAAAAGCAAGCACGGAGGACGAGAATCGCTTTTGCCCTGCGTAGCGTTCCGGGCCGCGGGTAGAACCAGGCAGAGAATTCCCGGCTAGCAGCTTCCCTGTGGCCGGGAAGTGCAAACGCACACGTTTTCGGCCGAAAACGCGTTTTCCCGCGAAAAAGCACACCACGGCTCTTTCTGAGAAAAAGCAAGCACGGAGGACGAGAATCGCTTTTGCCCTGCGTAGCGTTCCGGGCAGCGGGTAGAACCAGGCAGAGAATTCCCGGCTAGCAGCTTCCCTGTGGCCGGGAAGTGCAAACGTACACGTTTTCGGCCGAAAACGCGTTTTCCCGCGAAAACGCACACCACGGCTCTTTCTGAGAAAAAGAAAGCACGGAGGACGAGAATCGCTTTTGCCCTGCGTAACGTTCTGAGCACCGGGTAGAAATAGGCAGCGAATTGCCGGCTAGCAGCTTCCCTGTGGCCGGGAAGTGCAAACGTACACGTTTTCGGCCGAAAACGCGTTTTCCGGAGAAAAAGCACACCATGGCTCTTTCTGAGAAAAAGCAAGCACGGAGGACGGGAATCGCTTTTGCCCTGCGTAGCGTTCCGGGCAGCGGGTAGAACCAGGCAGAGAATTCCCGGCTAGCAGCTTCCCTGTGGCGGGGAAGTGCAAACGTACACGTTTTCGGCCGAAAACGCGTTTTCCGGCGAAAACGCACACCACGGCTCTTTCTGAGAAAAAGCAAGCACGGAGGACGAGAATCGCTTTTGCCCTGCGTAGCGTTCCGGGCAGCGGGTAGAACCAGGCAGCGAATTCCCGGCTAGCAGCTTCCCTGTGGCCGGGAAGTGCAAACGCACACGTTTTCGGCCGAAAACGCGTTTTCCGGCGAAAACGCACACCACGGCTCTTTCTGAGAAAAAGCAAGCACGGAGGACGAGAATCGCTTTTGCCCTGCGTAGCGTTCCGGGCAGCGGGTAGAACCAGGCAGAGAATTCCCGGCTAGCAGCTTCCCTGTGGCCGGGAAGTGCAAACGTACACGTTTTCGGCCGAAAACGCGTTTTCCCGCGAAAACGCACACCACGGCTCTTTCTGAGAAAAAGCAAGCACGGAGGACGAGAATCGCTTTTGCCCTGCGTAGCGTTCCGGGCAGCGGGTAGAACCAGGCAGAGAATTCCCGGCTAGCAGCTTCCCTGTGGCCGGGAAGTGCAAACGTACACGTTTTCGGCCGAAAACGCGTTTTCCCGCGAAAACGCACACCACGGCTCTTTCTGAGAAAAAGCAAGCACGGAGGACGAGAATCGCTTTTGCCCTGCGTAGCGTTCCGGGCAGCGGGTAGAACCAGGCAGAGAATTCCCGGCTAGCAGCTTCCCTGTGGCCGGGAAGTGCAAACGTACACGTTTTCGTCCGAAAACGCGTTTTCCGACGAAAACGCACACCACGGCTCTTTCTGAGAAAAAGCAAGCACGGAGGACGAGAATCGCTTTTGCCCTGCGTAGCGTTCCGGGCAGCGGGTAGAACCAGGCAGAGAATTCCCGGCTAGCAGCTTCCCTGTGGCCGGGAAGTGCAAACGTACACGTTTTCGGCCGAAAACGCGTTTTCCCGCGAAAACGCACACCACGGCGCTTTCTGAGAAAAAGCAAGCACGGAGGACGAGAATCGCTTCTGCCCTGCGTAGCGTTCCGGGCAGCGGGTAGAACCAGGCAGAGAATTCCCGGCTAGCAGCTTCCCTGTGGCCGGGAAGTGCAAACGTACACGTTTTCGGCCGAAAATGCGTTTTCCGGCGAAAACGCACACCACGGCTCTTTCTGAGAAAAAGCAAGCACGGAGGACGAGAATCGCTTTTGCCCTGCGTAGCGTTCCGGGCAGCGGGTAGAACCAGGCAGAGAATTCCCGGCTAGCAGCTTCCCTGTGGCCGGGAAGTGCAAACGTACACGTTTTCGGCCGAAAACGCGTTTTCCGGCGAAAACGCACACCACGGCTCTTTCTGAGAAAAAGCAAGCACGGAGGACGAGAATCGCTTTTGCCCTGCGTAGCGTTCCGGGCAGCGGGTAGAACCAGGCAGAGAATTCCCGGCTAGCAGCTTCCCTGTGGCCGGGAAGTGCAAACGTACACGTTTTCGGCCGAAAACGCGTTTTCCAGCGAAAACGCACACCACGGCTCTTTCTGAGAAAAAGCAAGCACGGAGGACGAGAATCGCTTTTGCCCTGCGTAGCGTTCCGGGCAGCGGGTAGAACCAGGCAGAGAATTCCCGGCTAGCAGCTTCCCTGTGGCCGGGAAGTGCAAACGTACACGTTTTCGGCCGAAAACGCGTTTTCCCGCGAAAACGCACACCACGGCTCTTTCTGAGAAAAAGAAAGCACGGAGGACGAGAATCGCTTTTGCCCTGCGTAACGTTCTGAGCAGCGGGTAGAAATAGGCAGCGAATTGCCGGCTAGCAGCTTCCCTGTGGACGGGATGTGCAAACGTACACGTTTCCGGCCGAAAACGCGTTTTCCGGAGAAAAAGCACACCACGGCTCTTTCTGAGAAAAAGCAAGCACGGAGGACGAGAATCGCTTTTGCCCTGCGTAGTGTTCCGGGTAGCGGGTAGAACCAGGCAGAGAATTCCCGGCTAGCAGCTTCCCTGTGGCCGGGAAGTGCAAACGTACACGTTTTCGGCCGAAAACGCGTTTTCCGGCGAAAACGCACACCACGGCTCTTTCTGAGAAAAAAGCAAGCACGGAGGACGAGAATCGCTTTTGCCCTGCGTAGCGTTCCGGGCAGCGGGTAGAACCAGGCAGAGAATTCCCGGCTAGCAGCTTCCCTGTGGCCGGGAAGTGCAAACGTACACGTTTTCGGCCGAAAACGCGTTTTCTGGCGAAAACGCACACCACGGCTCTTTTTGAGAAAAAGCAAGCACGGAGGACGAGAATCGCTTTTGCCCTGCGTAGCGTTCCGGGCAGCGGGTAGAACCAGGCAGAGAATTCCCGGCTAGCAGCTTCCCTGTGGCCGGGAAGTGCAAACGTAGACGTTTTCGGCCGAAAACGCGTTTTCTGGCGAAAAAGCACACCAAGGCTCTTTCTGAGAAAAAGCAAGCACGGAGGACGAGAATCGCTTTTGCCCTGCGTAGCGTTCCGGGCAGCGGGTAGAACCAGGCAGAGAATTCCCGGCTAGCAGCTTCCCTGTGGCGGGGAAGTGCAAACGTACACGTTTTCGGCCGAAAACGCGTTTTCTGGCGAAAACGCACACCACGGCTCTTTCTGAGAAAAAGCAAGCACGGAGGACGAAAATCGCTTTTGCCTTGCGTAGTGTTCCGGGCAGCGGGTAGAACCAGGCAGAGAATTCCCGGCTAGCAGCTTCCCTGTGGCCGGGAAGTGCAAACGTACACGTTTTCGCCGAAAACGCGTTTTCCGGCGAAAACGCACACCACAGCTCTTTCTGAGAAAAAGCAAGCACGGAGGACGAGAATCGCTTTTGCCCTGCGTAGCGTTCCGGGCAGCGGGTAGAACCAGGCAGAGAATTCCCGGCTAGCAGCTTCCCTGTGGCCGGGAAGTGCAAACGTACAAGTTTTCGGCCGAAAACGCGTTTTCCGGCGAAAACGCACACCACGGCTCTTTCTGAGAAAAAGCAAGCACGGAGGACGAGAATCGCTTTTGCCCTGCGTAGCGTTCCGGGCAGCGGGTAGAACCAGGCAGAGAATTCCCGGCTAGCAGCTTCCCTGTGGCCGGGAAGTGCAAACGTACACGTTTTCGGCCGAAAACGCGTTTTCCGGCGAAAACGCACACCACGGCTCTTTCTGAGAAAAAGCAAGCACGGAGGACGAGAATCGCTTTTGCCCTGCGTAGCGTTCCGGGCAGCGGGTAGAACCAGGCAGAGAATTCCCGGCTAGCAGCTTCCCTGTGGCCGGGAAGTGCAAACGTACACGTTTTCGGCCGAAAACGCGTTTTCCGGCGAAAACGCACACCACGACTCTTTCTGAGAAAAAGCAAGCACGGAGGACGAGAATCGCTTTTGCCCTGCGTAGCGTTCCGGGCAGCGGGTAGAACCAGACAGAGAATTCCCGGCTAGCAGCTTCCCTGTGGCCGGGAAGTGCAAACGTACACGTTTTCGGCCGAAAACGCGTTTTCTAGCGAAAACGCACACCACGGCTCGTTCTGAGAAAAAGCAAGCACGGAGGACGACAATCGCTTTTGCCCTGCGTAGTGTTCCGGGCAGCGGGTAGAACCAGGCAGAGAATTCCCGGCTAGCAGCTTCCCTGTGGCCGGGAAGTGCAAACGTACACGTTTTCGGCCGAAAAGGCATTTTCTGGCGAAAACGCACACCACGGCTCTTTCTGAGAAAAAGCAAGCACGGAGGACGAGAATCGCTTTTGCCCTGCGTAGCGTTCCGGGCCGCGGGTAGAACCAGGCAGAGAATTCCCGGCTAGCAGCTTCCCTGTGGCCGGGAAGTGCAAACGCACACGTTTTCGGCCGAAAACGCGTTTTCCCGCGAAAAAGCACACCACGGCTCTTTCTGAGAAAAAGCAAGCACGGAGGACGAGAATCGCTTTTGCCCTGCGTAGCGTTCCGGGCAGCGGGTAGAACCAGGCAGAGAATTCCCGGCTAGCAGCTTCCCTGTGGCCGGGAAGTGCAAACGTACAAGTTTTCGGCCGAAAACGCGTTTTCCGGCGAAAACGCACACCACGGCTCTTTCTGAGAAAAAGCAAGCACGGAGGACGAGAATCGCTTTTGCCCTGCGTAGCGTTCCGGGCAGCGGGTAGAACCAGGCAGAGAATTCCCGGCTAGCAGCTTCCCTGTGGCCGGGAAGTGCAAACGTACACGTTTTCGGCCGAAAACGCGTTTTCCGGCGAAAACGCACACCACGGCTCTTTCTGAGAAAAAGCAAGCACGGAGGACGAGAATCGCTTTTGCCCTGCGTAGCGTTCCGGGCAGCGGGTAGAACCAGGCAGAGAATTCCCGGCTAGCAGCTTCCCTGTGGCCGGGAAGTGCAAACGTACACGTTTTCGGCCGAAAACGCGTTTTCCGGCGAAAACGCACACCACGACTCTTTCTGAGAAAAAGCAAGCACGGAGGACGAGAATCGCTTTTGCCCTGCGTAGCGTTCCGGGCAGCGGGTAGAACCAGACAGAGAATTCCCGGCTAGCAGCTTCCCTGTGGCCGGGAAGTGCAAACGTACACGTTTTCGGCCGAAAACGCGTTTTCTAGCGAAAACGCACACCACGGCTCGTTCTGAGAAAAAGCAAGCACGGAGGACGACAATCGCTTTTGCCCTGCGTAGTGTTCCGGGCAGCGGGTAGAACCAGGCAGAGAATTCCCGGCTAGCAGCTTCCCTGTGGCCGGGAAGTGCAAACGTACACGTTTTCGGCCGAAAAGGCATTTTCTGGCGAAAACGCACACCACGGCTCTTTCTGAGAAAAAGCAAGCACGGAGGACGAGAATCGCTTTTGCCCTGCGTAGCGTTCCGGGCCGCGGGTAGAACCAGGCAGAGAATTCCCGGCTAGCAGCTTCCCTGTGGCCGGGAAGTGCAAACGCACACGTTTTCGGCCGAAAACGCGTTTTCCCGCGAAAAAGCACACCACGGCTCTTTCTGAGAAAAAGCAAGCACGGAGGACGAGAATCGCTTTTGCCCTGCGTAGCGTTCCGGGCAGCGGGTAGAACCAGGCAGAGAATTCCCGGCTAGCAGCTTCCCTGTGGCCGGGAAGTGCAAACGTACACGTTTTCGGCCGAAAACGCGTTTTCCCGCGAAAACGCACACCACGGCTCTTTCTGAGAAAAAGAAAGCACGGAGGACGAGAATCGCTTTTGCCCTGCGTAACGTTCTGAGCACCGGGTAGAAATAGGCAGCGAATTGCCGGCTAGCAGCTTCCCTGTGGCCGGGAAGTGCAAACGTACACGTTTCCGGCCGAAAACGCGTTTTCCGGAGAAAAAGCACACCATGGCTCTTTCTGAGAAAAAGCAAGCACGGAGGACGGGAATCGCTTTTGCCCTGCGTAGCGTTCCGGGCAGCGGGTAGAACCAGGCAGAGAATTCCCGGCTAGCAGCTTCCCTGTGGCGGGGAAGTGCAAACGTACACGTTTTCGGCCGAAAACGCGTTTTCCGGCGAAAACGCACACCACGGCTCTTTCTGAGAAAAAGCAAGCACGGAGGACGAGAATCGCTTTTGCCCTGCGTAGCGTTCCGGGCAGCGGGTAGAACCAGGCAGCGAATTCCCGGCTAGCAGCTTCCCTGTGGCCGGGAAGTGCAAACGCACACGTTTTCGGCCGAAAACGCGTTTTCCGGCGAAAACGCACACCACGGCTCTTTCTGAGAAAAAGCAAGCACGGAGGACGAGAATCGCTTTTGCCCTGCGTAGCGCTCCGGGCAGCGGGTAGAACCAGGCAGAGAATTCCCGGCTAGCAGCTTCCCTGTGGCCGGGAAGTGCAAACGTACACGTTTTCGGCCGAAAACGCGTTTTCCCGCGAAAACGCACACCACGGCTCTTTCTGAGAAAAAGCAAGCACGGAGGACGAGAATCGCTTTTGCCCTGCGTAGCGTTCCGGGCAGCGGGTAGAACCAGGCAGAGAATTCCCGGCTAGCAGCTTCCCTGTGGCCGGGAAGTGCAAACGTACACGTTTTCGGCCGAAAACGCGTTTTCCCGCGAAAACGCACACCACGGCTCTTTCTGAGAAAAAGCAAGCACGGAGGACGAGAATCGCTTTTGCCCTGCGTAGCGTTCCGGGCAGCGGGTAGAACCAGGCAGAGAATTCCCGGCTAGCAGCTTCCCTGTGGCCGGGAAGTGCAAACGTACACGTTTTCGTCCGAAAACGCGTTTTCCGACGAAAACGCACACCACGGCTCTTTCTGAGAAAAAGCAAGCACGGAGGACGAGAATCGCTTTTGCCCTGCGTAGCGTTCCGGGCAGCGGGTAGAACCAGGCAGAGAATTCCCGGCTAGCAGCTTCCCTGTGGCCGGGAAGTGCAAACGTACACGTTTTCGGCCGAAAACGCGTTTTCCCGCGAAAACGCACACCACGGCGCTTTCTGAGAAAAAGCAAGCACGGAGGACGAGAATCGCTTCTGCCCTGCGTAGCGTTCCGGGCAGCGGGTAGAACCAGGCAGAGAATTCCCGGCTAGCAGCTTCCCTGTGGCGGGGAAGTGCAAACGTACACGTTTTCGGCCGAAAACGCATTTTCCGGCGAAAAAGCACACCATGGCTCTTTCTGAGAAAAAGCAAGCACGGAGGACGAGAATCGCTTTTGCCCTGCGTAGCGTTCCGGGCAGCGGGTAGAACCAGGCAGCGAATTCCCTGCTATCAGCTTCCCTGTGTCGGGGAAGTGCAAACGTACACGTTTTCGGCCGAAAACGCGTTTTCCGGCGAAAACGCACACCACGGCTCTTTCTGAGAAAAAGCAAGCACGGAGGACGAGAATCGCTTTTGCCCTGCGTAGCGTTCCGGGCAGCGGGTAGAACCAGGCAGAGAATTCCCGTCTAGCAGCTTCCCTGTGGCGGGGAAGTGCAAACGTACACGTTTTCGGCCGAAAACGCGTTTTCCGGCGAAAACGCACACCACGGCTCTTTCTGAGAAAAAGCAAGCACGGAGGACGAGAATCGCTTTTGCCCTGCGTAGTGTTCCGGGCAGCGGGTAGAACCAGGCAGAGAATTCCCTGATAGCAGCTTCCCTGTGGCGGGGAAGTGCAAACGTACACGTTTTCGGCCGAAAACGCGTTTTGCGGCGAAAACGCACACCACGGCTCTTTCTGAGATAAAGCAAGCACGGAGGACGAGAATCGCTTTTGCCCTGCGTAGCGTTCTGAGCAGCGGGTAGAAATAGGCAGCGAATTGCCGGCTAGCAGCTTCCCTGTGGCCGGGAAGTGCAAACGTACACGTTTCCGGCCGAAAACGCGTTTTCCGGCGAAAACGCACACCACGGCTCTTTCTGAGAAAAAGCAAGCACGGAGGACGAGAATCGCTTTTGCCCTGCGTAGCGTTCCGGGCAGAGGGTAGAACCAGGCAGAGAATTCCCGTCTAGCAGCTTCCCTGTGGCGGGGAAGTGCAAACGTACACGTTTTCGGCCGAAAACGCGTTTTCCTGCGAAAACGCACACCACGGCTCTTTCTGAGAAAAAGCAAGCACGGAGGACGAGAATCGCTTTTGCCCTGCGTAGCGTTCCGGGCAGAGGGTAGAACCAGGCAGAGAATTCCCGGCTAGCAGCTTCCCTGTGGCCGGGAAGTGCAAACGTACACGTTTTCGGCCGAAAACGCGTTTTCCGGCGAAAACGCACACCACGGCTCTTTCTGAGAAAAAGCAAGCACGGAGGACGAGAATCGCTTTTGCCCTGCGTAGCGTTCCGGGCAGCGGGTAGAACCAGGCAGAGAATTCCCGGCTAGCAGCTTCCCTGTGGCCGGGAAGTGCAAACGTACACGTTTTCGGCCGAAAACGCGTTTTCCGGCGAAAACGCACACCACGGCTCTTTCTGAGAAAAAGCAAGCACGGAGGACGGGAATCGCTTTTGCCCTGCGTAGCGTTCCGGGCAGCGGGTAGAACCAGGCAGAGAATTGCCGGCTAGCAGCTTCCCTGTGGCCGGGAAGTGCAAACGTACACGTTTCCGGCCGAAAACGCGTTTTCCGGCGAAAACGCACACCACGGCTCTTTCTGAGAAAAAGCAAGCACGGAGGACGAGAATCGCTTTTGCCCTGCGTAGCGTTCCGGGCAGAGGGTAGAACCAGGCAGAGAATTCCCGTCTAGCAGCTTCCCTGTGGCGGGGAAGTGCAAACGTACACGTTTTCGGCCGAAAACGCGTTTTCCTGCGAAAACGCACACCACGGCTCTTTCTGAGAAAAAGCAAGCACGGAGGACGAGAATCGCTTTTGCCCTGCGTAGCGTTCCGGGCAGAGGGTAGAACCAGGCAGAGAATTCCCGGCTAGCAGCTTCCCTGTGGCCGGGAAGTGCAAACGTACACGTTTTCGGCCGAAAACGCGTTTTCCGGCGAAAACGCACACCACGGCTCTTTCTGAGAAAAAGCAAGCACGGAGGACGAGAATCGCTTTTGCCCTGCGTAGCGTTCCGGGCAGCGGGTAGAACCAGGCAGAGAATTCCCGGCTAGCAGCTTCCCTGTGGCCGGGAAGTGCAAACGTACACGTTTTCGGCCGAAAACGCGTTTTCCGGCGAAAACGCACACCACGGCTCTTTCTGAGAAAAAGCAAGCACGGAGGACGAGAATCGCTTTTGCCCTGCGTAGCGTTCCGGGCAGCGGGTAGAACCAGGCAGAGAATTCCCGGCTAGCAGCTTCCCTGTGGCGGGAAGTGCAAACGTACACGTTTTCGGCCGAAAACGCGTTTTCCGGCGAAAACGCACACCACGGCTCTTTCTGAGAAAAAGCAAGCACGGAGGACGAGAATCGCTTTTGCCCTGCGTATCGTTCTGAGCAGCGGGTAGGAATATGCAGAGAATTCCCGGCTAGCAGCTTCCCTGTGGCGGGGAAGTGCAAACGTACACGTTTTCGGCCGAAAACGCGTTTTCCGGCGAAAACGCACACCACGGCTCTTTCTGAGAAAAAGCAAGCACGGAGGACGAGAATCGCTTTTGCCCTGCGTAGCGTTCCGGGCAGCGGGTAGAACCAGGCAGAGAATTCCCGGCTAGCAGCTTCCCTGTGGCGGGGAAGTGCAAACGTAAACGTTTTCGGCCGAAAACTCGTTTTCCCGCGAAAACGCACACCACGGCTCTTTCTGAGAAAAAGCAAGCACGGAGGACGAGAATCGCTTTTGCCCTGCGTAGCGCTCCGGGCAGCGGGTAGAACCAGGCAGAGAATTCCCGGCTAGCAGCTTCCCTGTGGCCGGGAAGTGCAAACGTACAAGTTTTCGGCCGAAAACGCGTTTTGCGGCGAAAACGCACACCACGGCTCTTTCTGAGAAAAAGCAAGCACGGAGGACGAGAATCGCTTTTGCCCTGCGTAGCGTTCCGGGCAGCGGGTAGAACCAGGCAGAGAATTCCCGACTAGCAGCTTCCCTGTGGCCGGGAAGTGCAAACGTACACGTTTTCGGCCGAAAACGCGTTTTCCGGCGAAAACGCACACCACGGCTCTTTCTGAGAAAAAGCAAGCACGGAGGACGAGAATCGCTTTTGCCCTGCGTAGCGTTCCGGGCAGCGGGTAGAACCAGGCAGAGAATTCCCGGCTAGCAGCTTCCCTGTGGCCGGGAAGTGCAAACGTACTACGTTTTCGGCCGAAAACGCGTTTTCCGGCGAAAACGCACACCACGGCTCTTTCTGAGAAAAGGCAAGCACGGAGGACGAGAATCGCTTTTGCCCTGCGTAGTGTTCCGGGCAGCGGGTAGAACCAGGCAGAGAATTCCCGGCTAGCAGCTTCCCTGTGGCGGGGAAGTGCAAACGTACACGTTTTCGGCCGAAAACGCGTTTTCCGTCGAAAACGCACACCACGGCTCTTTCTGAGAAAAAGCAAGCACGGAGGACGAGAATCGCTTTTGCCCTGCGTAGCGTTCCGGGCAGCGGGTAGAACCAGGCAGAGAATTCCCGGCTAGCAGCTTCCCTGTGGCCGGGAAGTGCAAACGTACACGTTTTCGGCCGAAAACGCGTTTTCCGGCGAAAACGCACACCACGGCTCTTTCTGAGAAAAAGCAAGCACGGAGGACGAGAATCGCTTTTGCCCTGCGTAGCGTTCCGGGCACCGGGTAGAAATAGGCAGCGAATTGCCGGCTAGCAGCTTCCCTGTGGCCGGGAAGTGCAAACGTACACGTTTCCGGCCGAAAACGCGTTTTCCGGCGAAAACGCACACCATGGCTCTTTCTGAGAAAAAGCAAGCACGGAGGACGAGAATCGCTTTTGCCCTGCGTAGCGTTCCGGGCAGAGGGTAGAACCAGGCAGAGAATTCCCGGCTAGCAGCTTCCCTGTGGCCGGGAAGTGCAAACGTACACGTTTTCGGTCGAAAACGCGTTTTCCTGCGAAAACGCACACCACGGCTCTTTCTGAGAAAAAGCAAGCACGGAGGACGAGAATCGCTTTTGCCCTGCGTAGCGTTCCGGGCAGAGGGTAGAACCAGGCAGAGAATTCCCGGCTAGCAGCTTCCCTGTGGCCGGGAAGTGCAAACGTACACGTTTTCGGCCGAAAACGCGTTTTCCGGCGAAAACGCACACCACGGCTCTTTCTGAGAAAAAGCAAGCACGGAGGACGAGAATCGCTTTTGCCCTGCGTAGCGTTCCGGGCAGCGGGTAGAACCAGGCAGAGAATTCCCGGCTAGCAGCTTCCCTGTGGCCGGGAAGTGCAAACGTACACGTTTTCGGCCGAAAACTCGTTTTCCCGCGAAAACGCACACCACGGCTCTTTCTGAGAAAAAGCAAGCACGGAGGACGAGAATCGCTTTTGCCCTGCGTAGCGTTCCGGGCAGCGGGTAGAACCAGGCAGAGAATTCCCGGCTAGCAGCTTCCCTGTGGCCGGGAAGTGCAAACGTACACGTTTTCGCCCGAAAAAGCGTTTTCTGGCGAAAACGCACACCACGGCTCTTTCTGAGAAAAAGCAAGCACGGAGGACGAGAATCGCTTTTGCCCTGCGTAGCGTTCCGCGCAGCGGGTAGAACCAGGCAGAGAATTCCCGGCTAGCAGCTTCCCTGTGGCCGGGAAGTGCAAACGTACACGTTTTCGGCCGAAAACGCGTTTTCCCGCGAAAACGCACACCACGGCTCTTTCTGAGAAAAAGCAAGCACGGAGGACGAGAATCGCTTTTGCCCTGCGTATCGTTCTGAGCAGCGGGTAGGAATAGGCAGAGAATTCCCGGCTAGCAGCTTCCCTGTGGCGGGGAAGTGCAAACGTACACGTTTTCGGCCGAAAACGCGTTTACCGGCGAAAACGCACACCACGGCTCTTTCTGAGAAAAAGCAAGCACGGAGGACGAGAATCGCTTTTGCCCTGCGTAGCGTTCCGGGCAGCGGGTAGAACCAGGCAGAGAATTCCCGGCTAGCAGCTTCCCTGTGGCCGGGAAGTGCAAACGTACACGTTTTCGGCCGAAAACGCGTTTTCCGGCGAAAACGCACACCACGGCTCATTCTGAGAAAAAGCAAGCACGGAGGACGAGAATCGCTTTTGCCCTGCGTAGCGTTCCGGGCAGCGGGTAGAACCAGGCAGAGAATTCCCGGCTAGCAGCTTCCCTGTGGCCGGGAAGTGCAAACGTACTACGTTTTCGGCCGAAAACGCGTTTTCCGGCGAAAACGCACACCACGGCTCTTTCTGAGAAAAAGCAAGCACGGAGGACGAGAATCGCTTTTGCCCTGCGTAGCGTTCCGGGCAGCGGGTAGAACCAGGCAGAGAATTCCCGGCTAGCAGCTTCCCTGTGGCGGGGAAGTGCAAACGTACACGTTTTCGGCCGAAAACGCGTTTTCCGGCGAAAACGCACACCACGGCTCTTTCTGAGAACAAGCAAGCACGGAGGACGAGAATCGCTTTTGCCCTGCGTAGCGTTCCGGGCAGCGGGTAGAACCAGGCAGAGAATTCCCGGCTAGCAGCTTCCCTGTGGCCGGGAAGTGCAAACGTACACTTTTTCGGCCGAAAACTCGTTTTCCCGCGAAAAAGCACACCATGGCTCTTTCTGAGAAAAAGCAAGCACGGAGGACGAGAACCGCTTTTGCCCTGCGTAGCGTTCCGGGCAGCGGGTAGAACCAGGCAAAGAATTCCCGTCTAGCAGCTTCCCTGTGGCGGGGAAGTGCAAACGTACACGTTTTCGGCCGAAAACGCGTTTTCCGGCGAAAACGCACACCACGGCTCTTTCTGAGAAAAAGCAAGCACGGAGGACGAGAATCGCTTTTGCCCTGCGTAGCGTTCCGGGCAGCGGGTAGAACCAGGCAGAGAATTCCCGGCTAGCAGCTTCCCTGTGGCCGGGAAGTGCAAACGTACACGTTTTCGGCCGAAAACGCGTTTTCCCGCGAAAACGCACACCACGGCTCTTTCTGAGAAAAAGAAAGCACGGAGGACGAGAATCGCTTTTGCCCTGCGTAGCGTTCCGGGCAGCGGGTAGAACCAGGCAGAGAATTCCCGGCTAGCAGCTTCCCTGTGGCCGGGAAGTGCAAACGTACACGTTTTCGGCCGAAAACGCGTTTTCCGGCGAAAACGCACACCACGGCTCTTTCTGAGAAAAAGCAAGCACGGAGGACGAGAATCGCTTTTGCCCTGCGTAGCGTTCCGGGCAGCGGGTAGAACCAGGCAGAGAATTCCCGGCTAGCAGCTTCCCTGTGGCCGGGAAGTGCAAACGTACACGTTTTCGGCCGAAAACGCGTTTTCCGGCGAAAACGCACACCACGGCTCTTTCTGAGAAAAAGCAAGCACGGAGGACGAGAATCGCTTTTGCCCTGCGTAGCGTTCCGCGCAGCGGGTAGAACCAGGCAGAGAATTCCCGGCTAGCAGCTTCCCTGTGGCCGGGAAGTGCAAACGTACACGTTTTCGGCCGAAAACGCGTTTTCCGGCGAAAACGCACACCACGGCTCTTTCTGAGAAAAAGCAAGCACGGAGGACGAGAATCGCTTTTGCCCTGCGTATCGTTCTGAGCAGCGGGTAGGAATAGGCAGAGAATTCCCGGCTAGCAGCTTCCCTGTGGCGGGGAAGTGCAAACGTACACGTTTTCGGCCGAAAACGCGTTTACCGGCGAAAACGCACACCACGGCTCTTTCTGAGAAAAAGCAAGCACGGAGGACGAGAATCGCTTTTGCCCTGCGTAGCGTTCCGGGCAGCGGGTAGAACCAGGCAGAGAATTCCCGGCTAGCAGCTTCCCTGTGGCCGGGAAGTGCAAACGTACACGTTTTCGGCCGAAAACGCGTTTTCCGGCGAAAACGCACACCACGGCTCATTCTGAGAAAAAGCAAGCACGGAGGACGAGAATCGCTTTTGCCCTGCGTAGCGTTCCGGGCAGCGGGTAGAACCAGGCAGAGAATTCCCGGCTAGCAGCTTCCCTGTGGCCGGGAAGTGCAAACGTACTACGTTTTCGGCCGAAAACGCGTTTTCCGGCGAAAACGCACACCACGGCTCTTTCTGAGAAAAAGCAAGCACGGAGGACGAGAATCGCTTTTGCCCTGCGTAGCGTTCCGGGCAGCGGGTAGAACCAGGCAGAGAATTCCCGGCTAGCAGCTTCCCTGTGGCGGGGAAGTGCAAACGTACACGTTTTCGGCCGAAAACGCGTTTTCCGGCGAAAACGCACACCACGGCTCTTTCTGAGAACAAGCAAGCACGGAGGACGAGAATCGCTTTTGCCCTGCGTAGCGTTCCGGGCAGCGGGTAGAACCAGGCAGAGAATTCCCGGCTAGCAGCTTCCCTGTGGCCGGGAAGTGCAAACGTACACTTTTTCGGCCGAAAACTCGTTTTCCCGCGAAAAAGCACACCATGGCTCTTTCTGAGAAAAAGCAAGCACGGAGGACGAGAACCGCTTTTGCCCTGCGTAGCGTTCCGGGCAGCGGGTAGAACCAGGCAAAGAATTCCCGTCTAGCAGCTTCCCTGTGGCGGGGAAGTGCAAACGTACACGTTTTCGGCCGAAAACGCGTTTTCCGGCGAAAACGCACACCACGGCTCTTTCTGAGAAAAAGCAAGCACGGAGGACGAGAATCGCTTTTGCCCTGCGTAGCGTTCCGGGCAGCGGGTAGAACCAGGCAGAGAATTCCCGGCTAGCAGCTTCCCTGTGGCCGGGAAGTGCAAACGTACACGTTTTCGGCCGAAAACGCGTTTTCCCGCGAAAACGCACACCACGGCTCTTTCTGAGAAAAAGAAAGCACGGAGGACGAGAATCGCTTTTGCCCTGCGTAGCGTTCCGGGCAGCGGGTAGAACCAGGCAGAGAATTCCCGGCTAGCAGCTTCCCTGTGGCCGGGAAGTGCAAACGTACACGTTTTCGGCCGAAAACGCGTTTTCCGGCGAAAACGCACACCACGGCTCTTTCTGAGAAAAAGCAAGCACGGAGGACGAGAATCGCTTTTGCCCTGCGTAGCGTTCCGGGCAGCGGGTAGAACCAGGCAGAGAATTCCCGGCTAGCAGCTTCCCTGTGGCCGGGAAGTGCAAACGTACACGTTTTCGGCCGAAAACGCGTTTTCCGGCGAAAACGCACACCACGGCTCTTTCTGAGAAAAAGCAAGCACGGAGGACGAGAATCGCTTTTGCCCTGCGTAGCGTTCCGCGCAGCGGGTAGAACCAGGCAGAGAATTCCCGGCTAGCAGCTTCCCTGTGGCCGGGAAGTGCAAACGTACACGTTTTCGGCCGAAAACGCGTTTTCCGGCGAAAACGCACACCACGGCTCTTTCTGAGAAAAAGCAAGCACGGAGGACGAGAATCGCTTTTGCCCTGCGTATCGTTCTGAGCAGCGGGTAGGAATAGGCAGAGAATTCCCGGCTAGCAGCTTCCCTGTGGCGGGGAAGTGCAAACGTACACGTTTTCGGCCGAAAACGCGTTTACCGGCGAAAACGCACACCACGGCTCTTTCTGAGAAAAAGCAAGCACGGAGGACGAGAATCGCTTTTGCCCTGCGTAGCGTTCCGGGCAGCGGGTAGAACCAGGCAGAGAATTCCCGGCTAGCAGCTTCCCTGTGGCCGGGAAGTGCAAACGTACACGTTTTCGGCCGAAAACGCGTTTTCCGGCGAAAACGCACACCACGGCTCATTCTGAGAAAAAGCAAGCACGGAGGACGAGAATCGCTTTTGCCCTGCGTAGCGTTCCGGGCAGCGGGTAGAACCAGGCAGAGAATTCCCGGCTAGCAGCTTCCCTGTGGCCGGGAAGTGCAAACGTACTACGTTTTCGGCCGAAAACGCGTTTTCCGGCGAAAACGCACACCACGGCTCTTTCTGAGAAAAAGCAAGCACGGAGGACGAGAATCGCTTTTGCCCTGCGTAGCGTTCCGGGCAGCGGGTAGAACCAGGCAGAGAATTCCCGGCTAGCAGCTTCCCTGTGGCGGGGAAGTGCAAACGTACACGTTTTCGGCCGAAAACGCGTTTTCCGTCGAAAACGCACACCACGGCTCTTTCTGAGAACAAGCAAGCACGGAGGACGAGAATCGCTTTTGCCCTGCGTAGCGTTCCGGGCAGCGGGTAGAACCAGGCAGAGAATTCCCGGCTAGCAGCTTCCCTGTGGCCGGGAAGTGCAAACGTACACTTTTTCGGCCGAAAACTCGTTTTCCCGCGAAAAAGCACACCATGGCTCTTTCTGAGAAAAAGCAAGCACGGAGGACGAGAACCGCTTTTGCCCTGCGTAGCGTTCCGGGCAGCGGGTAGAACCAGGCAAAGAATTCCCGTCTAGAAGCTTCCCTGTGGCGGGGAAGTGCAAACGTACACGTTTTCGGCCGAAAACGCGTTTTCCGGCGAAAACGCACACCACGGCTCTTTCTGAGAAAAAGCAAGCACGGAGGACGAGAATCGCTTTTGCCCTGCGTAGCGTTCCGGGCAGCGGGTAGAACCAGGCAGAGAATTCCCGGCTAGCAGCTTCCCTGTGGCCGGGAAGTGCAAACGTACACGTTTTCGTTCGAAAACGCGTTTTCCCGCGAAAACGCACACCACGGCTCATTCTGAGAAAAAGCAAGCACGGAGGACGAGAATCGCTTTTGCCCTGCGTAGCGTTCCGGGCAGCGGGTAGAACCAGGCAGAGAATTCCCGGCTAGCAGCTTCCCTGTGGCCGGGAAGTGCAAACGTACACGTTTTCGGCCGAAAACGCGTTTTCCCGCGAAAACGCACACCACGGCTCTTTCTGAGAAAAAGCAAGCACGGAGGACGAGAATCGCTTTTGCCCTGCGTAGCGTTACGGGCAGCGGGTAGAACCAGGCAGAGAATTCCCGGCTAGCAGCTTCCCTGTGGCCGGGAAGTGCAAACGTACACGTTTTCGGCCGAAAACGCGTTTTCTAGCGAAAACGCACACCACGGCTCTTTCTGAGAAAAAGCAAGCACGGAGGACGAGAATCGCTTTTGCCCTGCGTAGTGTTCCGGGCAGCGGGTAGAACCAGGCAGAGAATTCCCGGCTAGCAGCTTCCCTGTGGCCGGGAAGTGCAAACGTACACGTTTTCGGCCGAAAACGCGTTTTCCGGCGAAAACGCACACCACGGCTCTTTCTGAGAAAAAGCAAGCACGGAGGACGAGAATCGCTTTTGCCCTGCGTAGCGTTCCGGGCAGCGGGTAGAACCAGGCAGAGAATTCCCGGCTAGCAGCTTCCCTGTGGCGGGGAAGTGCAAACGTACACGTTTTCGGCCGAAAACGCGTTTTCCGGCGAAATCGCACACCACGGCTCTTTCTGAGATAAAGCAAGCACGGAGGACGAGAACCGCTTTTGCCCTGCGTAGCGTTCCGGGCAGCGGGTAGAACCAGGCAGAGAATTCCCGGCTAGCAGCTTCCCTGTGGCCGGGAAGTGCAAACGTACACGTTTTCGCCAAAAACACGTTTTCCGGCGAAAACGCACACCACGGCTCTTTCTGAGAAAAAGCAAGCACGGAGGACGAGAATCGCTTTTGCCCTGCGTAGCGTTCCGGGCAGCGGGTAGAACCAGGCAGAGAATTCCCGTCTAGCAGCTTCCCTGTGGCGGGGAAGTGCAAACGTACACGTTTTCGGCCGAAAACGCGTTTTCCGGCGAAAACGCACACCACGGCTCTTTCTGAGAAAAAGAAAGCACGGAGGACGAGAATCGCTTTTGCCCTGCGTAGCGTTCCGTGCAGCGGGTAGAACCAGGCAGAGAATTCCCGGCTAGCAGCTTCCCTGTGGCGGGGAAGTGCAAACGTACACGTTTCCGGCCGAAAACGCGTTTTCCCGCGAAAACGCACACCACGGCTCTTTCTGAGAAAAAGCAAGCACGGAGGACGAGAATCGCTTTTGCCCTGCGTAGCGTTCCGGGCAGCGGGTAGAACCAGGCAGAGAATTCCCGTCTAGCAGCTTCCCTGTGGCCGGGAAGTGCAAACGTACACGTTTTCGGCCGAAAACGCGTTTTCCGGCGAAAACGCACACCACGGCTCTTTCTGAGAAAAAGCAAGCACGGAGGACGAGAATCGCTTTTGCCCTGCGTAGCGTTCCGGCCAGCGGGTAGAACCAGGCAGCGAATTCCCGGCTAGCAGCTTCCCTGTGGCGGGGAAGTGCAAACGTACACGTTTTCGGCCGAAAACGCGTTTTCTGGCGAAAACGCACACCACGGCTCTTTCTGAGAAAAAGCAAGCACGGAGGACGAGAATCGCTTTTGCCCTGCGTAGTGTTCCGGGCAGCGGGTAGAACCAGGCAGAGAATTCCCGGCTAGCAGCTTCCCTGTGGCCGGGAAGTGCAAACGTACACGTTTTCGTCCGAAAACGCGTTTTCCGGCGAAAACGCACACCACGGCTCTTTCTGAGAAAAAGCAAGCACGGAGGACGAGAATCGCTTTTGCCCTGCGTAGCGTTCCGGGCAGCGGGTAGAACCAGGCAGAGAATTCCCGGCTAGCAGCTTCCCTGTGGCGGGGAAGTGCAAACGTACACGTTTTAGGAAGAAAACGCGTTTTCCCGCGAAAACGCACACCACGGCTCTTTCTGAGAAAAAGCAAGCACGGAGGACGAGAACCGCTTTTGCCCTGCGAGGCGTTCCGGGCAGCGGGTAGAACCAGGCAGAGAATTCCCGGCTAGCAGCTTCCCTGTGGCGGGGAAGTGCAAACGTACACGTTTTCGGCCGAAAACGCGTTTTCCGGCGAAAACGCACACCACGGCTCTTTCTGAGAAAAAGAAAGCACGGAGGACGAGAATCGCTTTTGCCCTGCGTAGCGTTCCGTGCAGCGGGTAGAACCAGGCAGAGAATTCCCGGCTAGCAGCTTCCCTGTGGCGGGGAAGTGCAAACGTACACGTTTTCGGCCGAAAACGCATTTTCCTGCGAAATCGCATACCACGGCTCTTTCTGAGAAAAAGCAAGCACGGAGGACGAGAACCGCTTTTGCCCTGCGAGGCGTTCCGGGCAGCGGGTAGAACCAGGCAGAGAATTCCCGGCTAGCAGCTTCCCTGTGGCGGGGAAGTGCAAACGTACACGTTTTCGGCCGAAAACGCGTTTTCCGGCGAAAACGCACACCACGGCTCTTTCTGAGAAAAAGCAAGCACGGAGGACGAGAACCGCTTTTGCCCTGCGTAGCGTTCCGGGCAGCGGGTAGAACCAGGCAGAGAATTCCCGGCTAGCAGCTTCCCTGTGGCGGGGAAGTGCAAACGTACACGTTTTCGGCCGAAAACGCGTTTTCTGGCGAAAACGCACACCACGGCTCTTTCTGAGAAAAAGCAAGCACGGAGGACGAGAACCGCTTTTGCCCTGCGTAGCGTTCCGGGCAGCGGGTAGAACCAGGCAGAGAATTCCCGGCTAGCAGCTTCCCTGTGGCGGGGAAGTGCAAACGTACACGTTTTCGGCCGAAAACGCATTTTCCTGCGAAATCGCATACCACGGCTCTTTCTGAGAAAAAGCAAGCACGGAGGACGAGAACCGCTTTTGCCCTGCGTAGCGTTCCGGGCAGCGGGTAGAACCAGGCAGAGAATTCCCGGCTAGCAGCTTCCCTGTGGCGGGGAAGTGCAAACGTACACGTTTTCGGCCGAAAACGCGTTTTCCGGCGAAAACGCACACCGCGGCTCTTTCTGAGAAAAAGCAAGCACGGAGGACGAGAACCGCTTTTGCCCTGCGTAGCGTTCCGGGCAGCGGGTAGAACCAGGCAGAGAATTCCCGGCTAGCAGCTTCCCTGTGGCGGGGAAGTGCAAACGTACACGTTTTCGGCCGAAAACGCGTTTTCTGGCGAAAACGCACACCACGGCTCTTTCTGAGAAAAAGCAAGCACGGAGGACGAGAATCGCTTTTGCCCTGCGTAGCGTTCCGGGCAGCGGGTAGAACCAGGCAGAGAATTCCCGGCTAGCAGCTTCCCTGTGGCCGGGAAGTGCAAACGTACACGTTTTCGGCCGAAAACGCGTTTTCCCGCGAAAACGCACACCACGGCTCTTTCTGAGAAAAAGCAAGCACGGAGGACGAGAATCGCTTTTGCCCTGCGTAGCGTTCCGGGCAGCAGGTAGAACCAGGCAGAGAATTCCCGGCTAGCAGCTTCCCTGTGGCCGGGAAGTGCAAACGTACACGTTTTCGCCGAAAACACGTTTTCCCGCGAAAACGCACACCACGGCTCTTTCTGAGAAAAAGCAAGCACGGAGGACGAGAATCGCTTTTGCCCTGCGTAGAGTTCCGGGCAGCAGGTAGAACCAGGCAGAGAATTCCCGTCTAGCAGCTTCCCTGTGGCCGGGAAGTTACAAACGTACACGTTTTCGCCGAAAACACGTTTTCCGGCGAAAACGCACACCACGGCTCTTTCTGAGAAAAAGCAAGCACGGAGGACGAGAATCGCTTTTGCCCTGCGTAGCGTTCCGGGCAGCGGGTAGAACCAGGCAGAGAATTCCCGTCTAGCGGCTTCCCTGTGGCGGGGAAGTGCAAACGTACACGTTTTCGGCCGAAAACGCGTTTTCCGGCGAAAACGCACACCACGGCTCTTTCTGAGAAAAAGCAAGCACGGAGGACGAGAATCGCTTTTGCCCTGCGTAGCGTTCCGGGCAGCGGGTAGAACCAGGCAGAGAATTCCCGGCTAGCAGCTTCCCTGTGCCCGGGAAGTGCAAACGTACACGTTTTCGGCCGAAAACGCGTTTTCCCGCGAAAACGCACACCACGGCTCTTTCTGAGAAAAAGCAAGCACGGAGGACGAGAATCGCTTTCGCCCTGCGTAGCGTTCCGGGCAGCGGGTAGAACCAGGCAGAGAATTCCCGGCTAGCAGTTTCCCTGTGGCCGGGAAGTGCAAACGTACACGTTTTCGGCCGAAAACGCGTTTTGCGGCGAAAACGCACACCACGGCTCTTTCTGAGAAAAAGCAAGCACGGAGGACGAGAATCGCTTTTGCCCTGCGTAGCGTTCCGGGCAGCGGGTAGAACCAGGCAGAGAATTCCCGGCTAGCAGCTTCCCTGTGGCGGGGAAGTGCAAACGTACACGTTTTCGTCCGAAAACGCGTTTTCCGACGAAAACGCACACCACGGCTCTTTCTGAGAAAAAGCAAGCACGGAGGACGAGAATCGCTTTTGCCCTGCGTAGCGTTCCGGGCAGCGGGTAGAACCAGGCAGAGAATTCCCCCTAGCAGCTTCCCTGTGGCCGGGAAGTGCAAACGTACACGTTTTCGCCGAAAACACGTTTTCCGGCGAAAACGCACACCACGGCTCTTTCTGAGAAAAAGCAAGCACGGAGGACGAGAATCGCTTTTGCCCTGCGTAGCGTTCCGGGCAGCGGGTAGAACCAGGCAGAGAATTCCCGGCTAGCAGCTTCCCTGTGGCCGGGAAGTGCAAACGTACACGTTTTCGGCCGAAAACGCGTTTTCCGGCGAAAACGCACACCACGGCTCTTTCTGAGAAAAAGCAAGCACGGAGGACGAGAATCGCTTTTGCCCTGCGTAGCGTTCCGGGCAGCGGGTAGAACCAGGCAGAGAATTCCCGGCTAGCAGCTTCCCTGTGGCCGGGAAGTGCAAACGTACACGTTTTCGGCCGAAAACGCGTTTTCCGGCGAAAACGCACACCACGGCTCTTTCTGAGAAAAAGCAAGCACGGAGGACGAGAATCGCTTTTGCCCTGCGTAGCGTTCCGGGCAGCGGGTAGAACCAGGCAGAGAATTCCCGGCTAGCAGCTTCCCTGTGGCGGGGAAGTGCAAACGTACACGTTTTCGGCCGAAAACGCATTTTCCGGCGAAAACGCACACCACGGCTCTTTCTGAGAAAAAGCAAGCACGGAGGACGAGAATCGCTTTTGCCCTGCGTAGCGTTCCGGGCAGCGGGTAGAACCAGGCAGAGAATTCCCTGCTATCAGCTTCCCTGTGGCGGGGAAGTGCAAACGTACACGTTTTCGGCCGAAAACGCGTTTTGCGGCGAAAACGCACACCACGGCTCTTTCTGAGATAAAGCAAGCACGGAGGACGAGAATCGCTTTTGCCCTGCGTAGCGTTCCGGGCAGCGGGTAGAACCAGGCACAGAATTCCCGGCTAGCAGCTTCCCTGTGGCCGGGAAGTGCAAACGTACACGTTTTCGGCCGAAAACGCGTTTTCCCGCGAAAACGCACACCACGGCTCTTTCTGAGAAAAAGCAAGCACGGAGGACGAGAATCGTTTTTGCCCTGCGTAGCGTTCCTGGCAGCGGGTAGAACCAGGCAGAGAATTCCCGGCTAGCAGCTTCCCTGTGGCCGGGAAGTGCAAACGTACACGTTTTCGGCCGAAAACGCGTTTTCCGGCGAAAACGCACACCACGGCTCTTTCTGAGAAAAAGCAAGCACGGAGGACGAGAATCGCTTTTGCCCTGCGTAGTGTTCCGGGCAGCGGGTAGAACCAGGCAGAGAATTCCCGGCTAGCAGCTTCCCTGTGGCGGGGAAGTGCAAACGTACACGTTTTCGGCCGAAAACGCGTTTTCCGGCGAAAACGCACACCACGGCTCTTTCTGAGAAAAAGCAAGCACGGAGGACGAGAATCGCTTTTGCCCTGCGTAGCGTTCCGGGCAGCGGGTAGAACCAGGCAGAGAATTCCCGGCTAGCAGCTTCCCTGTGGCCGGGAAGTGCAAACGTACACGTTTTCGGCCGAAAACGCGTTTTCCGACGAAAACGCACACCACGGCTCTTTCTGAGAAAAAGCAAGCACGGAAGACGAGAATCGCTTTTGCCCTGCGTAGCGTTCTGAGCACCGGGTAGAAATAGGCAGCGAATTGCCGGCTAGCAGCTTCCCTGTGGCCGGGAAGTGCAAACTTACACGTTTTCGGCCGAAAACGCGTCTTCCGGCGAAAAAGCACACCATGGCTCTTCCTGAGAAAAAGCAAACACGGAGGACGAGAATCGTTTTTGCCCTGCGTAGCGTTCCTGGCAGCGGGTAGAACCAGGCAGAGAATTCCCGTCTAGCAGCTTCCCTGTGGCGGGGAAGTGCAAACGTACACGTTTTCGGCCGAAAACGCGTTTTCCGGCGAAAACGCACACCACGGCTCTTTCTGAGAAAAAGAAAGCACGGAGGACGAGAATCGCTTTTGCCCTGCGTAGCGTTCCGGGCAGCGGGTAGAACCAGGCAGAGAATTCCCGGCTAGCAGCTTCCCTGTGGCCGGGAAGTGCAAACGTACACGTTTTCGGCCGAAAACGCGTTTTCCGGCGAAAACGCACACCACGGCTCTTTCTGAGAAAAAGCAAGCACGGAGGACGAGAATCGCTTTCGCCCTGCGTAGCGTTCCGGGCAGCGGGTAGAACCAGGCAGAGAATTCCCGGCTAGCAGCTTCCCTGTGGCCGGGAAGTGCAAACGTACACGTTTTCGGCCGAAAACGCGTTTTCCCGCGAAAACGCACACCACGGCTCTTTCTGAGAAAAAGCAAGCACGGAGGACGAGAATCGCTTTTGCCCTGCGTAGCGTTCCGGGCAGCGGGTAGAACCAGGCAGCGAATTCCCTGCTATCAGCTTCCCTGTGGCGGGGAAGTGCAAACGTACACGTTTTCGGCCGAAAACGCGTTTTGCGGCGAAAACGCACACCACGGCTCTTTCTGAGATAAAGCAAGCACGGAGGACGAGAATCGCTTTCGCCCTGCGTAGCGTTCCGGGCAGCGGGTAGAACCAGGCAGAGAATTCCCGGCTAGCAGCTTCCCTGTGGCGGGGAAGTGCAAACGTACACGTTTTCGGCCGAAAACGCGTTTTCCGGCGAAAACGCACACCACGGCTCTTTCTGAGAAAAAGCAAGCACGGAGGACGAGAATCGCTTTTGCCCTGTGTAGCGTTCCGGGCAGCGGGTAGAACCAGGCAGAGAATTCCCGTCTAGCAGCTTCCCTGTGGCGGGGAAGTGCAAACGTACACGTTTTCGGCCGAAAACGCGTTTTCCGACGAAAACGCACACCACGGCTCTTTCTGAGAAAAAGCAAGCACGGAAGATGAGAATCGCTTTTGCCCTGCGTAGCGTTCTGAGCAGCGGGTAGAAATAGGCAGCGAATTGCCGGCTAGCAGCTTCCCTGTGGCCGGGAAGTGCAAACTTACACGTTTTCGGCCGAAAACGCGTCTTCCGGCAAAAAAGCACACCATGGCTCTTCCTGAGAAAAAGCAAGCACGGAGGACGAGAATCGTTTTTGCCCTGCGTAGCGTTCCTGGCAGCGGGTAGAACCAGGCAGAGAATTCCCGTCTAGCAGCTTCCCTGTGGCGGGGAAGTGCAAACGTACACGTTTTCGGCCGAAAACGCGTTTTCCGGCGAAAACGCACACCACGGCTCTTTCTGAGAAAAAGCAAGCACGGAGGACGAGAATCGCTTTTGCCCTGCGTAGCGTTCCGGGCAGCGGGTAGAACCAGGCAGAGAATTCCCGGCTAGCAGCTTCCCTGTGGCCGGGAAGTGCAAACGTACACGTTTTCGGCCGAAAACGCGTTTTCCGGCGAAAACGCACACCACGGCTCTTTCTGAGAAAAAGCAAGCACGGAGGACGAGAATCGCTTTTGCCCTGCGTAGTGTTCCGGGCAGCGGGTAGAACCAGGCAGAGAATTCCCGGCTAGCAGCTTCCCTGTGGCCGGGAAGTGCAAACGTACACGTTTTCGGCCGAAAACGCGTTTTCCCGCGAAAACGCACACCACGGCTCTTTCTGAGAAAAAGCAAGCACGGAGGACGAGAATCGCTTTTGCCCTGCGTAGCGTTCCGGGCAGCGGGTAGAACCAGGCAGAGAATTCCCGGCTAGCAGCTTCCCTGTGGCCGGGAAGTGCAAACGTACACGTTTTCGGCCGAAAACGCGTTTTCCCGCGAAAACGCACACCACGGCTCTTTCTGAGAAAAAGCAAGCACGGAGGACGAGAATCGCTTTTGCCCTGCGTAGCGTTCCGGGCAGCGGGTAGAACCAGGCAGAGAATTCCCGGCTAGCAGCTTCCCTGTGGCCGGGAAGTGCAAACGTACACGTTTTCGGCCGAAAACGCGTTTTCCCGCGAAAACGCACACCACGGCTCTTTCTGAGAAAAAGCAAGCACGGAGGACGAGAATCGCTTTTGCCCTGCGTAGCGTTCCGGGCAGCGGGTAGAACCAGGCAGAGAATTCCCGGCTAGCAGCTTCCCTGTGGCCGGGAAGTGCAAACGTATACGTTCTCGCCGAAAACACGTTTTCCGGCGAAAACGCACACCACGGCTCTTTCTGAGAAAAAGCAAGCACGGAGGACGAGAATCGCTTTTGCCCTGCGTAGCGTTCCGGGCAGCGGGTAGAACCAGGCAGAGAATTCCCGGCTAGCAGCTTCCCTGTGGCCGGGAAGTGCAAACGTACACGTTTTCGGCCGAAAACGCGTTTACCGGCGAAAACGCACACCACGGCTCTTTCTGAGAAAAAGCAAGCACGGAGGACGAGAATCGCTTTTGCCCTGTGTAGCGTTCCGGGCAGCGGGTAGAACCAGGCAGAGAATTCCCGGCTAGCAGCTTCCCTGTGGCGGGGAAGTGCAAACGTACACGTTTTCGGCCGAAAACGCGTTTTCTGGCGAAAACGCACACCACGGCTCTTTCTGAGAAAAAGCAAGCACGGAGGACGAGAATCGCTTTTGCCCTGCGTAGCGTTCCGGGCAGCGGGTAGAACCAGGCAGAGAATTCCCGTCTAGCAGCTTCCCTGTGGCCGGGAAGTGCAAACGTACACGTTTTCGTCCGAAAACGAGTTTTCCGGCGAAAACGCACACCACGGCTCTTTCTGAGAAAAAGCAAGCACGGAGGACGAGAATCGCTTTTGCCCTGCGTAGCGTTCCGGGCAGCGGGTAGAACCAGGCAGAGAATTCCCGGCTAGCAGCTTCCCTGTGGCGGGGAAGTGCAAACGTACACGTTTTCGGCCGAAAACGCGTTTTCCCACGAAAACGCACACCACGGCTCTTTCTGAGATAAAGCAAGCACGGAGGACGAGAATCGCTTTTGCCCTGCGTAGTGTTCCGGGCAGCGGGTAGAACCAGGCAGAGAATTCCCGGCTAGCAGCTTCCCTGTGGCGGGGAAGTGCAAACGTACACGTTTTCGGCCGAAAACGCGTTTTCCGGCGAAAACGCACACCACGGCTCTTTCTGAGAAAAAGCAAGCACGGAGGACGAGAATCGCTTTTGCCCTGCGTAGCGTTCCGGGCAGCGGGTAGAACCAGGCAGAGAATTCCCGGCTAGCAGCTTCCCTGTGGCCGGGAAGTGCAAACGTACACGTTTTCGGCCGAAAACGCGTTTTCCGGCGAAAACGCACACCACGGCTCTTTCTGAGAAAAAGCAAGAACGGAGGACGAGAATCGCTTTTGCCCTGCGTAGTGTTCCGGGCAGCGGGTAGAACCAGGCAGAGAATTCCCGGCTAGCAGCTTCCCTGTGGCCGGGAAGTGCAAACGTACACGTTTTCGGCCGAAAACGCGTTTTCCGGCGAAAACGCACACCACGGCTCTTTCTGAGAAAAAGCAAGCACGGAGGACGAGAATCGCTTTGGCCCTGCGTAGCGTTCCGGGCAGCGGGTAGAACCAGGCAGAGAATTCCCGTCTAGCAGCTTCCCTGTGGCCGGGAAGTGCAAACGTACACGTTTTCGGCCGAAAACGCGTTTTCCGGCGAAAACGCACACCACGGCTCTTTCTGAGAAAAAGCAAGCACGGAGGACGAGAATCGCTTTTGCCCTGCGTAGCGTTCCGGGCAGCGGGTAGAACCAGGCAGAGAATTCCCGGCTAGCAGCTTCCCTGTGGCCGGGAAGTGCAAACGTACACGTTTTCGGCCGAAAACGCGTTTTCCGGCGAAAACGCACACCACGGCTCTTTCTGAGAAAAAGCAAGCACGGAGGACGAGAATCGCTTTTGCCCTGCGTAGCGTTCCGGGCAGCGGGTAGAACCAGGCAGAGAATTCCCGGCTAGCAGCTTCCCTGTGGCCGGGAAGTGCAAACGTATACGTTTTCGCCGAAAACACGTTTTCCGGCGAAAACGCACACCACGGCTCTTTCTGAGAAAAAGCAAGCACGGAGGACGAGAATCGCTTTTGCCCTGCGTAGCGTTCCGGGCAGCGGGTAGAACCAGGCAGAGAATTCCCGGGTAGCAGCTTCCCTGTGGCCGGGAAGTGCAAACGTACACGTTTTCGGCCGAAAACGCGTTTTCCCGCGAAAACGCACACCACGGCTCTTTCTGAGAAAAAGCAAGCACGGAGGACGAGAATCGCTTTTGCCCTGCGTAGCGTTCCGGGCAGCGGGTAGAACCAGGCAGAGAATTCCCGGCTAGCAGCTTCCCTGTGGCCGGGAAGTGCAAACGTACACGTTTTCGGCCGAAAACGCGTTTTCCGGCGAAAACGCACACCACGGCTCTTTCTGAGAAAAAGCAAGCACGGAGGACGAGAATCGCTTTTGCCCTGCGTAGCGTTCCGGGCAGCGGGTAGAACCAGGCAGAGAATTCCCGGCTAGCAGCTTCCCTGTGGCCGGGAAGTGCAAACGTACACGTTTTCGGCCGAAAACGCGTTTTCCCGCGAAAACGCACACCACGGCTCTTTCTGAGAAAAAGCAAGCACGGAGGACGAGAATCGCTTTTGCCCTGCGTAGCGTTCCGGGCAGCGGGTAGAACCAGGCAGAGAATTCCCGGCTAGCAGCTTCCCTGTGGCCGGGAAGTGCAAACGTATACGTTTTCGCCGAAAACACGTTTTCCGGCGAAAACGCACACCACGGCTCTTTCTGAGAAAAAGGAAGCACGGAGGACGAGAATCGCTTTTGCCCTGCGTAGCGTTCCGGGCAGCGGGTAGAACCAGGCAGAGAATTCCCGTCTAGCAGCTTCCCTGTGGCCGGGAAGTGCAAACGTACACGTTTTCGGCCGAAAACGCGTTTTCCGGCGAAAACGCACACCACGGCTCTTTCTGAGAAAAAGCAAGCACGGAGGACGAGAATCGCTTTTGCCCTGCGTAGCGTTCCGGGCAGCGGGTAGAACCAGGCAGAGAATTCCCGGCTAGCAGCTTCCCTGTGGCGGGGAAGTGCAAACGTACACGTTTTCGGCCGAAAATCGTTTTCTGGCGAAAACGCACACCACGGCTCTTTCTGAGAACAAGCAAGCACGGAGGACGAGAATCGCTTTTGCCCTGCGTAGCGTTCCGGGCAGCGGGTAGAACCAGGCAGAGAATTCCCGGCTAGCAGCTTCCCTGTGGCCGGGAAGTGCAAACGTACACGTTTTCGGCCGAAAACGCGTTTTCCGGCGAAAACGCACACCACGGCTCTTTCTGAGAAAAAACAAGCACGGAGGACGAGAATCGCTTTCGCCCTGCGTAGCGTTCCGGGCAGCGGGTAGAACCAGGCAGAGAATTCCCGGCTAGCAGCTTCCCTGTGGCGGGGAAGTGCAAACGTACACGTTTTCGGCCGAAAACGCGTTTTCCGGCGAAAACGCACACCACGGCTCTTTCTGAGAAAAAGCAAGCACGGAGGACGAGAATCGCTTTTGCCCTGCGTAGCGTTCCGGGCAGCGGGTAGAACCAGGCAGAGAATTCCCGGCTAGCAGCTTCCCTGTGGCCGGGAAGTGCAAACGTACACGTTTTCGTCTGAAAACGCGTTTTCCGGCGAAAACGCACACCACGGCTCTTTCTGAGAAAAAGCAAGCACGGAGGACGAGAATCGCTTTTGCCCTGCGTAGCGTTCCTGGCAGCGGGTAGAACCAGGCAGAGAATTCCCGGCTAGCAGCTTCCCTGTGGCCGGGAATTGCAAACGTACACGTTTTCGGCCGAAAACGCGTTTTCCCGCGAAAACGCACACCACGGCTCTTTCTGAGAAAAAGCAAGCACGGAGGACGAGAATCGCTTTTGCCCTGCGTAGCGTTCCGGGCAGCGGGTAGAACGAGGCAGAGAATTCCCGGCTAGCAGCTTCCCTGTGGCCGGGAAGTGCAAACGTACACGTTTTCGGCCGAAAACGCGTTTTCCGGCGAAAACGCACACCACGGCTCTTTCTGAGAAAAAGCAAACACGGAGGACGAGAATCGCTTTTGCCCTGTGTAGCGTTCCGGGCAGCGGGTAGAACCAGGCAGAGAATTCCCGGCTAGCAGCTTCCCTGTGGCCGGGAAGTGCAAACGTATACGTTTTCGCCGAAAACATGTTTTCCGGCGAAAACGCACACCACGGCTCTTTCTGAGAAAAAGCAAGCACGGAGGACGAGAATCGCTTTTGCCCTGCGTAGCGTTCCGGGCAGCGGGTAGAACCAGGCAGAGAATTCCCGTCTAGCAGCTTCCCTGTGGCCGGGAAGTGCAAACGTACACGTTTTCGGCCGAAAACGCGTTTACCGGCGAAAACGCACACCACGGCTCTTTCTGAGAAAAAGCAAGCACGGAGGACGAGAATCGCTTTTGCCCTGTGTAGCGTTCCGGGCAGCGGGTAGAACCAGGCAGAGAATTCCCGGGTAGCAGCTTCCCTGTGGCCGGGAAGTGCAAACGTACACGTTTTCGGCCGAAAACGCGTTTTCCCGCGAAAACGCACACCACGGCTCTTTCTGAGAAAAAGCAAGCACGGAGGACGAGAATCGCTTTTGCCCTGCGTAGCGTTCCGTGCAGCGGGTAGAACCAGGCAGAGAATTCCCGTCTAGCAGCTTCCCTGTGGCCGGGAAGTGCAAACGTACACGTTTTCGGCCGAAAACGCGTTTTCCCGCGAAAACGCACACCACGGCTCTTTCTGAGAAAAAGCAAGCACGGAGGACGAGAATCGCTTTTGCCCTGCGTAGCGTTCCGGGCAGCGGGTAGAACCAGGCAGAGAATTCCCGGCTAGCAGCTTCCCTGTGGCCGGGAAGTGCAAACGTATACGTTTTCGCCGAAAACACGTTTTCCGGCGAAAACGCACACCACGGCTCTTTCTGAGAAAAAGCAAGCACGGAGGACGAGAATCGCTTTTGCCCTGCGTAGCGTTCCGGGCAGCGGGTAGAACCAGGCAGAGAATTCCCGGCTAGCAGCTTCCCTGTGGCCGGGAAGTGCAAACGTACACGTTTTCGGCCGAAAACGCGTTTACCGGCGAAAACGCACACCACGGCTCTTTCTGAGAAAAAGCAAGCACGGAGGACGAGAATCGCTTTTGCCCTGCGTAGCGTTCCGGGCAGCGGGTAGAACCAGGCAGAGAATTCCCGGCTAGCAGCTTCCCTGTGGCGGGGAAGTGCAAACGTACACGTTTTCGGCCGAAAATCGTTTTCCGGCGAAAACGCACACCACGGCTCTTTCTGAGAAAAAGCAAGCACGGAGGACGAGAATCGCTTTTGCCCTGTGTAGCGTTCCGGGCAGCGGGTAGAACCAGGCAGAGAATTCCCGGCTAGCAGCTTCCCTGTGGCCGGGAAGTGCAAACGTATACGTTTTCGCCGAAAACACGTTTTCCGGCGAAAACGCACACCACGGCTCTTTCTGAGAAAAAGCAAGCACGGAGGACGAGAATCGCTTTTGCCCTGCGTAGCGTTCCGGGCAGCGGGTAGAACCAGGCAGAGAATTCCCGTCTAGCAGCTTCCCTGTGGCCGGGAAGTGCAAACGTACACGTTTTCGGCCGAAAACGCGTTTTCCGGCGAAAACGCACACCACGGCTCTTTCTGAGAAAAAGCAAGCACGGAGGACGAGAATCGCTTTTGCCCTGTGTAGCGTTCCGGGCAGCGGGTAGAACCAGGCAGAGAATTCCCGGCTAGCAGCTTCCCTGTGGCGGGGAAGTGCAAACGTACACGTTTTCGGCCGAAAACGCGTTTTCCCGCGAAAACGCACACCACGGCTCTTTCTGAGAAAAAGCAAGCACGGAGGACGAGAATCGCTTTTGCCCTGCGTAGCGTTCCGGGCAGCGGGTAGAACCAGGCAGAGAATTCCCGGCTAGCAGCTTCCCTGTGGCCGGGAAGTGCAAACGTACACGTTTTCGGCCGAAAACGCGTTTTCCGGCGAAAACGCACACCACGGCTCTTTCTGAGAAAAAACAAGCACGGAGGACGAGAATCGCTTTCGCCCTGCGTAGCGTTCCGGGCAGCGGGTAGAACCAGGCAGAGAATTCCCGGCTAGCAGCTTCCCTGTGGCCGGGAAGTGCAAACGTACACGTTTTCGCCGAAAACACGTTTTCCGGCGAAAACGCACACCACGGCTCTTTCTGAGAAAAAGCAAGCACGGAGGACGAGAATCGCTTTTGCCCTGCGTAGCGTTCCGGGCAGCGGGTAGAACCAGGCAGAGAATTCCCGTCTAGCAGCTTCCCTGTGGCCGGGAAGTGCAAACGTACACGTTTTCGGCCGAAAACGCGTTTACCGGCGAAAACGCACACCACGGCTCTTTCTGAGAAAAAGCAAGCACGGAGGACGAGAATCGCTTTTGCCCTGTGTAGCGTTCCGGGCAGCGGGTAGAACCAGGCAGAGAATTCCCGGCTAGCAGCTTCCCTGTGGCGGGGAAGTGCAAACGTACACGTTTTCGGCCGAAAACGCGTTTTCCCGCGAAAACGCACACCACGGCTCTTTCTGAGAAAAAGCAAGCACGGAGGACGAGAATCGCTTTTGCCCTGCGTAGCGTTCCGGGCAGCGGGTAGAACCAGGCAGAGAATTCCCGGCTAGCAGCTTCCCTGTGGCCGGGAAGTGCAAACGTACACGTTTTCGGCCGAAAACGCGTTTTCCGGCGAAAACGCACACCACGGCTCTTTCTGAGAAAAAGCAAGCACGGAGGACGAGAATCGCTTTTGCCCTGCGTAGCGTTCCGTGCAGCGGGTAGAACCAGGCAGAGAATTCCCGTCTAGCAGCTTCCCTGTGGCCGGGAAGTGCAAACGTACACGTTTTCGGCCGAAAACGCGTTTTCCCGCGAAAACGCACACCACGGCTCTTTCTGAGAAAAAGCAAGCACGGAGGACGAGAATCGCTTTTGCCCTGCGTAGCGTTCCGGGCAGCGGGTAGAACCAGGCAGAGAATTCCCGGCTAGCAGCTTCCCTGTGGCCGGGAAGTGCAAACGTACACGTTTTCGGCCGAAAACGCGTTTTCCGGCGAAAACGCACACCACGGCTCTTTCTGAGAAAAAACAAGCACGGAGGACGAGAATCGCTTTCGCCCTGCGTAGCGTTCCGGGCAGCGGGTAGAACCAGGCAGAGAATTCCCGGCTAGCAGCTTCCCTGTGGCCGGGAAGTGCAAACGTACACGTTTTCGCCGAAAACACGTTTTCCGGCGAAAACGCACACCACGGCTCTTTCTGAGAAAAAGCAAGCACGGAGGACGAGAATCGCTTTTGCCCTGCGTAGCGTTCCGGGCAGCGGGTAGAACCAGGCAGAGAATTCCCGGCTAGCAGCTTCCCTGTGGCCGGGAAGTGCAAACGTACACGTTTTCGGCCGAAAACGCGTTTTCCGGCGAAAACGCACACCACGGCTCTTTCTGAGAAAAAGCAAGCACGGAGGACGAGAATCGCTTTTGCCCTGCGTAGCGTTCCGGGCAGCGGGTAGAACCAGGCAGAGAATTCCCGGCTAGCAGCTTCCCTGTGGCGGGGAAGTGCAAACGTACACGTTTTCGGCCGAAAACGCGTTTTCCGGCGAAAACGCACACCACGGCTCTTTCTGAGAAAAAGCAAGCACGGAGGACGAGAATCGCTTTTGCCCTGCGTAGCGTTCCGGGCAGCGGGTAGAACCAGGCAGAGAATTCCCGGCTAGCAGCTTCCCTGTGGCCGGGAAGTGCAAACGTACACGTTTTCGGCCGAAAACGCGTTTTCCGGCGAAAACGCACACCACGGCTCTTTCTGAGAAAAAGCAAGCACGGAGGACGAGAATCGCTTTTGCCCTGCGTAGCGTTCCGGGCAGCGGGTAGAACCAGGCAGAGAATTCCCGGCTAGCAGCTTCCCTGTGGCCGGGAAGTGCAAACGTACACGTTTTCGGCCGAAAACGCGTTTTCCGGCGAAAACGCACACCACGGCTCTTTCTGAGAAAAAGCAAGCACGGAGGACGAGAATCGCTTTTGCCCTGCGTAGCGTTCCGGGCAGCGGGTAGAACCAGGCAGAGAATTCCCGTCTAGCAGCTTCCCTGTGGCCGGGAAGTGCAAACGTACACGTTTTCGGCCGAAAACGCGTTTACCGGCGAAAACGCACACCACGGCTCTTTCTGAGAAAAAGCAAGCACGGAGGACGAGAATCGCTTTTGCCCTGTGTAGCGTTCCGGGCAGCGGGTAGAACCAGGCAGAGAATTCCCGGCTAGCAGCTTCCCTGTGGCCGGGAAGTGCAAACGTACACGTTTTCGGCCGAAAACGCGTTTTCCCGCGAAAACGCACACCACGGCTCTTTCTGAGAAAAAGCAAGCACGGAGGACGAGAACCGCTTTTGCCCTGCGTAGCGTTCCGGGCAGCGGGTAGAACCAGGCAGAGAATTCCCGTCTAGCAGCTTCCCTGTGGCCGGGAAGTGCAAACGTACACGTTTTCGGCCGAAAACGCGTTTTCCGGCGAAAACGCACACCACGGCTCTTTCTGAGAAAAAGCAAGCACGGAGGACGAGAATCGCTTTTGCCCTGCGTAGCGTTCCGTGCAGCGGGTAGAACCAGGCAGAGAATTCCCGTCTAGCAGCTTCCCTGTGGCCGGGAAGTGCAAACGTACACGTTTTCGGCCGAAAACGCGTTTTCCCGCGAAAACGCACACCACGGCTCTTTCTGAGAAAAAGCAAGCACGGAGGACGAGAATCGCTTTTGCCCTGCGTAGCGTTCCGGGCAGCGGGTAGAACCAGGCAGAGAATTCCCGGGTAGCAGCTTCCCTGTGGCCGGGAAGTGCAAACGTACACGTTTTCGGCCGAAAACGCGTTTTCCGGCGAAAACGCACACCACGGCTCTTTCTGAGAAAAAGCAAGCACGGAGGACGAGAATCGCTTTTGCCCTGCGTAGCGTTCCGTGCAGCGGGTAGAACCAGGCAGAGAATTCCCGTCTAGCAGCTTCCCTGTGGCCGGGAAGTGCAAACGTACACGTTTTCGGCCGAAAACGCGTTTTCCCGCGAAAACGCACACCACGGCTCTTTCTGAGAAAAAGCAAGCACGGAGGACGAGAATCGCTTTTGCCCTGCGTAGCGTTCCGGGCAGCGGGTAGAACCAGGCAGAGAATTCCCGGCTAGCAGCTTCCCTGTGGCCGGGAAGTGCAAACGTACACGTTTTCGGCCGAAAACGCGTTTTCCGGCGAAAACGCACACCACGGCTCTTTCTGAGAAAAAACAAGCACGGAGGACGAGAATCGTTTTCGCCCTGCGTAGCGTTCCGGGCAGCGGGTAGAACCAGGCAGAGAATTCCCGGCTAGCAGCTTCCCTGTGGCCGGGAAGTGCAAACGTACACGTTTTCGCCGAAAACACGTTTTCCGGCGAAAACGCACACCACGGCTCTTTCTGAGAAAAAGCAAGCACGGAGGACGAGAATCGCTTTTGCCCTGCGTAGCGTTCCGGGCAGCGGGTAGAACCAGGCAGAGAATTCCCGGCTAGCAGCTTCCCTGTGGCCGGGAAGTGCAAACGTACACGTTTTCGGCCGAAAACGCGTTTTCCGGCGAAAACGCACACCACGGCTCTTTCTGAGAAAAAGCAAGCACGGAGGACGAGAATCGCTTTTGCCCTGCGTAGCGTTCCGGGCAGCGGGTAGAACCAGGCAGAGAATTCCCGGCTAGCAGCTTCCCTGTGGCGGGGAAGTGCAAACGTACACGTTTTCGGACGAAAACGCGTTTTCCGGCGAAAACGCACACCACGGCCCTTTCTGAGAAAAAGCAAGCACGGAGGACGAGAATCGCTTTTGCCCTGCGTAGCGTTCCGGGCAGCGGGTAGAACCAGGCAGAGAATTCCCGGCTAGCAGCTTCCCTGTGGCCGGGAAGTGCAAACGTACACGTTTTCGGCCGAAAACGCGTTTTCCGGCGAAAACGCACACCACGGCTCTTTCTGAGAAAAAGCAAGCACGGAGGACGAGAATCGCTTTTGCCCTGCGTAGCGTTCCGGGCAGCGGGTAGAACCAGGCAGAGAATTCCCGGCTAGCAGCTTCCCTGTGGCCGGGAAGTGCAAACGTACACGTTTTCGGCCGAAAACGCGTTTTCCGGCGAAAACGCACACCACGGCTCTTTCTGAGAAAAAGCAAACACGGAGGACGAGAATCGCTTTTGCCCTGTGTAGCGTTCCGGGCAGCGGGTAGAACCAGGCAGAGAATTCCCGTCTAGCAGCTTCCCTGTGGCCGGGAAGTGCAAACGTACACGTTTTCGGCCGAAAACGCGTTTTCCGACGAAAACGCACACCACGGCTCTTTCTGAGAAAAAGCAAGCACGGAAGATGAGAATCGCTTTTGCCCTGCGTAGCGTTCTGAGCAGCGGGTAGAAATAGGCAGCGAATTGCCGGCTAGCAGCTTCCCTGTGGCCGGGAAGTGCAAACTTACACGTTTTCGGCCGAAAACGCGTCTTCCGGCGAAAAAGCACACCATGGCTCTTCCTGAGAAAAAGCAAGCACGGAGGACGAGAATCGCTTTTGCCCTGCGTAGCGTTCCGGGCAGCGGGTAGAACCAGGCAGAGAATTCCCGGCTAGCAGCTTCCCTGTGGCCGGGAAGTGCAAACGTACACGTTTTCGGCCGAAAACGCGTTTTCCGGCGAAAACGCACACCACGGCTCTTTCTGAGAAAAAGCAAGCACGGAGGACGAGAATCGCTTTTGCCCTGCGTAGCGTTCCGGGCAGCGGGTAGAACCAGGCAGAGAATTCCCGGCTAACAGCTTCCCTGTGGCCGGGAAGTGCAAACGTACACGTTTTCGGCCGAAAACGCGTTTTCGGCTCTTTCTGAGAAAAAGCAAGTACGGAGGACGAGAATCGCTTTTGCCCTGCGTAGTGTTCCGGGCAGCGGGTAGAACCAGGCAGAGAATTCCCGGCTAGCAGCTTCCCTGTGGCCGGGAAGTGCAAACGTACACGTTTTCGGCCGAAAACGCGTTTTCCGGCGAAAACGCACACCACGGCTCTTTCTGAGAAAAAGCAAGCACGGAGGACGAGAATCGCTTTTGCCCTGCGTAGCGTTCCGGGCAGCGGGTAGAACCAGGCAGAGAATTCCCGGCTAGCAGCTTCCCTGTGGCCGGGAAGTGCAAACGTACACGTTTTCGGCCGAAAACGCGTTTTCCGGCGAAAACGCACACCACGGCTCTTTCTGAGAAAAAGCAAGCACGGAGGACGAGAATCGCTTTTGCCCTGCGTAGCGTTCCGGGCAGCGGGTAGAACCAGGCAGAGAATTCCCGGCTAGCAGCTTCCCTGTGGCCGGGAAGTGCAAACGTATACGTTTACGCCGAAAACACGTTTTCCGGTAAAACGCACACCACGGCTCTTTCTGAGAAAAAGCAAGCACGGAGGACGAGAATCGCTTTTGCCCTGCGTAGCGTTCCGGGCAGCGGGTAGAACCAGGCAGAGAATTCCCGTCTAGCAGCTTCCCTGTGGCCGGGAAGTGCAAACGTACACGTTTTCGGCCGAAAACGCGTTTTCCGGCGAAAACGCACACCACGGCTCTTTCTGAGAAAAAGCAAGCACGGAGGACGAGAATCGCTTTTGCCCTGCGTAGCGTTCCGGGCAGCGGGTAGAACCAGGCAGAGAATTCCCGGCTAGCAGCTTCCCTGTGGCCGGGAAGTGCAAACGTATACGTTTACGCCGAAAACACGTTTTCCGGTAAAACGCACACCACGGCTCTTTCTGAGAAAAAGCAAGCACGGAGGACGAGAATCGCTTTTGCCCTGCGTAGCGTTCCGGGCAGCGGGTAGAACCAGGCAGAGAATTCCCGTCTAGCAGCTTCCCTGTGGCGGGGAAGTGCAAACGTACACGTTTTCGGCCGAAAACGCGTTTTCCGGCGAAAACGCACACCACGGCTCTTTCTGAGAAAAAGCAAGCACGGAGGACGAGAATCGCTTTTGCCCTGCGTAGCGTTCCGGGCAGCGGGTAGAACCAGGCAGAGAATTCCCGGCTAGCAGCTTCCCTGTGGCCGGGAAGTGCAAACGTACACGTTTTCGGCCGAAAACGCGTTTACCGGCGAAAACGCACACCACGGCTCTTTCTGAGAAAAAGCAAGCACGGAGGACGAGAATCGCTTTTGCCCTGCGTAGTGTTCCGGGCAGCGGGTAGAACCAGGCAGAGAATTCCCGGCTAGCAGCTTCCCTGTGGCCGGGAAGTGCAAACGTACACGTTTTCGGCCGAAAACGCGTTTTCCGGCGAAAACGCACACCACGGCTCTTTCTGAGAAAAAGCAAGCACGGAGGACGAGAATCGCTTTTGCCCTGCGTAGCGTTCCGGGCAGCGGGTAGAACCAGGCAGAGAATTCCCGGCTAGCAGCTTCCCTGTGGCCGGGAAGTGCAAACGTACACGTTTTCGGCCGAAAACGCGTTTTCCGGCGAAAACGCACACCACGGCTCTTTCTGAGAAAAAGCAAGCACGGAGGACGAGAATCGCTTTTGCCCTGCGTAGCGTTCCGGGCAGCGGGTAGAACCAGGCAGAGAATTCCCGGCTAGCAGCTTCCCTGTGGCCGGGAAGTGCAAACGTACACGTTTTCGGCCGAAAACGCGTTTTCCGGCGAAAACGCACACCACGGCTCTTTCTGAGAAAAAGCAAGCACGGAGGACGAGAATCGCTTTTGCCCTGCGTAGCGTTCCGGGCAGCGGGTAGAACCAGGCAGAGAATTCCCGGCTAGCAGCTTCCCTGTGGCCGGGAAGTGCAAACGTACACGTTTTCGGCCGAAAACGCGTTTTCGGCTCTTTCTGAGAAAAAGCAAGTACGGAGGACGAGAATCGCTTTTGCCCTGCGTAGTGTTCCGGGCAGCGGGTAGAACCAGGCAGAGAATTCCCGGCTAGCAGCTTCCCTGTGGCCGGGAAGTGCAAACGTACACGTTTTCGGCCGAAAACACGTTTTCCGGCGAAAACGCACACCACGGCTCTTTCTGAGAAAAAGCAAGCACGGAGGACGAGAATCGCTTTTGCCCTGCGTAGCGTTCCGGGCAGCGGGTAGAACCAGGCAGAGAATTCCCGGCTAGCAGCTTCCCTGT
This sequence comes from Athene noctua, assembly GCF_965140245.1. Taxonomy (NCBI): domain Eukaryota; kingdom Metazoa; phylum Chordata; class Aves; order Strigiformes; family Strigidae; genus Athene; species Athene noctua. The sequence continues at coordinate 48,990 of NW_027437720.1, forward strand.
GGCCGGGAAGTGCAAACGTACACGTTTTCGGCCGAAAACGCGTTTTCCGGCGAAAACGCACACCACGGCTCTTTCTGAGAAAAAGCAAGCACGGAGGACGAGAATCGCTTTTGCCCTGCGTAGCGTTCCGGGCAGCGGGTAGAACCAGGCAGAGAATTCCCGGCTAGCAGCTTCCCTGTGGCCGGGAAGTGCAAACGTATACGTTTACGCCGAAAACACGTTTTCCGGTAAAACGCACACCACGGCTCTTTCTGAGAAAAAGCAAGCACGGAGGACGAGAATCGCTTTTGCCCTGCGTAGCGTTCCGGGCAGCGGGTAGAACCAGGCAGAGAATTCCCGTCTAGCAGCTTCCCTGTGGCCGGGAAGTGCAAACGTACACGTTTTCGTCCGAAAACGCGTTTTCCGGCGAAAACGCACACCACGGCTCTTTCTGAGAAAAAGCAAGCACGGAGGACGAGAATCGCTTTTGCCCTGCGTAGCGTTCCGGGCAGCGGGTAGAACCAGGCAGAGAATTCCCGGCTAGCAGCTTCCCTGTGGCCGGGAAGTGCAAACGTATACGTTTACGCCGAAAACACGTTTTCCGGTAAAACGCACACCACGGCTCTTTCTGAGAAAAAGCAAGCACGGAGGACGAGAATCGCTTTTGCCCTGCGTAGCGTTCCGGGCAGCGGGTAGAACCAGGCAGAGAATTCCCGTCTAGCAGCTTCCCTGTGGCGGGGAAGTGCAAACGTACACGTTTTCGGCCGAAAACGCGTTTTCCGGCGAAAACGCACACCACGGCTCTTTCTGAGAAAAAGCAAGCACGGAGGACGAGAATCGCTTTTGCCCTGCGTAGCGTTCCGGGCAGCGGGTAGAACCAGGCAGAGAATTCCCGGCTAGCAGCTTCCCTGTGGCCGGGAAGTGCAAACGTACACGTTTTCGGCCGAAAACGCGTTTACCGGCGAAAACGCACACCACGGCTCTTTCTGAGAAAAAGCAAGCACGGAGGACGAGAATCGCTTTTGCCCTGCGTAGTGTTCCGGGCAGCGGGTAGAACCAGGCAGAGAATTCCCGGCTAGCAGCTTCCCTGTGGCGGGGAAGTGCAAACGTACACGTTTTCGGCCGAAAACGCGTTTTCCGGCGAAAACGCACACCACGGCTCTTTCTGAGAAAAAGCAAGCACGGAGGACGAGAATCGCTTTTGCCCTGCGTAGCGTTCCGGGCAGCGGGTAGAACCAGGCAGAGAATTCCCGGCTAGCAGCTTCCCTGTGGCCGGGAAGTGCAAACGTACACGTTTTCGGCCGAAAACGCGTTTTCCCGCGAAAACGCACACCACGGCTCTTTCTGAGAAAAAGCAAGCACGGAGGACGAGAATCGCTTTTGCCCTGCGTAGCGTTCCGGGCAGCGGGTAGAACCAGGCAGAGAATTCCCGGCTAGCAGCTTCCCTGTGGCCGGGAAGTGCAAACGTACACGTTTTCGGCCGAAAACGCGTTTTCTGGCGAAAACGCACACCACGGCTCTTTCTGAGAAAAAGCAAGCACGGAGGTTGAGAATCGCTTTTGCCCTGTGTAGCGTTCCGGGCAGCGGGTAGAACCAGGCAGAGAATTCCCGGCTAGCAGCTTCCCTGTGGCGGGGAAGTGCAAACGTACACGTTTTCGGCCGAAAACGCGTTTTCTGGCGAAAACGCACACCACGGCTCTTTCTGAGAAAAAGCAAGCACGGAGGACGAGAATCGCTTTTGCCCTGCGTAGCGTTCCGGGCAGCGGGTAGAACCAGGCAGAGAATTCCCGTCTAGCAGCTTCCCTGTGGCCGGGAAGTGCAAACGTACACGTTTTCGTCCGAAAACGCGTTTTCCGGCGAAAACGCACACCACGGCTCTTTCTGAGAAAAAGCAAGCACGGAGGACGAGAATCGCTTTTGCCCTGCGTAGCGTTCCGGGCAGCGGGTAGAACCAGGCAGAGAATTCCCGGCTAGCAGCTTCCCTGTGGCCGGGAAGTGCATACGTACACGTTTTCGGCCGAAAACGCGTTTTCCGGCGAAAACGCACACCACGGCTCTTTCTGAGAAAAAGCAAGCACGGAGGACGAGAATCGCTTTTGCCCTGCGTAGTGTTCCGGGCAGCGGGTAGAACCAGGCAGAGAATTCCCGGCTAGCAGCTTCCCTGTGGCGGGGAAGTGCAAACGTACACGTTTTCGGCCGAAAACGCGTTTTCCGGCCGAAAACGCACACCACGGCTCTTTCTGAGAAAAAGCAAGCACGGAGGACGAGAATCGCTTTTGCCCTGCGTAGCGTTCCGGGCAGCGGGTAGAACCAGGCAGAGAATTCCCGTCTAGCAGCTTCCCTGTGGCCGGGAAGTGCAAACGTACACGTTTTCGGCCGAAAACGCGTTTTCCGGCGAAAACGCACACCACGGCTCTTTCTGAGAAAAAGCAAGCACGGAGGACGAGAATCGCTTTTGCCCTGCGTAGTGTTCCGGGCAGCGGGTAGAACCAGGCAGAGAATTCCCGGCTAGCAGCTTCCCTGTGGCGGGGAAGTGCAAACGTACACGTTTTCGGCCGAAAACGCGTTTTCCGGCGAAAACGCACACCACGGCTCTTTCTGAGAAAAAGCAAGCACGGAGGACGAGAATCGCTTTGGCCCTGCGTAGCGTTCCGGGCAGCGGGTAGAACCAGGCAGAGAATTCCCGGCTAGCAGCTTCCCTGTGGCCGGGAAGTGCAAACGTACACGTTTTCGGCCGAAAACGCGTTTTCCCGCGAAAACGCACACCACGGCTCTTTCTGAGAAAAAGCAAGCACGGAGGACGAGAATCGCTTTTGCCCTGCGTAGCGTTCCGGGCAGCGGGTAGAACCAGGCAGAGAATTCCCGGCTAGCAGCTTCCCTGTGGCCGGGAAGTGCAAACGTATACGTTTTCGCCGAAAACACGTTTTCCGGCGAAAACGCACACCACGGCTCTTTCTGAGAAAAAGCAAGCACGGAGGACGAGAATCGCTTTTGCCCTGCGTAGCGTTCCGGGCAGCGGGTAGAACCAGGCAGAGAATTCCCGTCTAGCAGCTTCCCTGTGGCCGGGAAGTGCAAACGTACACGTTTTCGGCCGAAAACGCGTTTTCCGGCGAAAACGCACACCACGGCTCTTTCTGAGAAAAAGCAAGCACGGAGGACGAGAATCGCTTTTGCCCTGCGTAGCGTTCCGGGCAGCGGGTAGAACCAGGCAGAGAATTCCCGGCTAGCAGCTTCCCTGTGGCCGGGAAGTGCAAACGTATACGTTTACGCCGAAAACACGTTTTCCGGTAAAACGCACACCACGGCTCTTTCTGAGAAAAAGCAAGCACGGAGGACGAGAATCGCTTTTGCCCTGCGTAGCGTTCCGGGCAGCGGGTAGAACCAGGCAGAGAATTCCCGTCTAGCAGCTTCCCTGTGGCGGGGAAGTGCAAACGTACACGTTTTCGGCCGAAAACGCGTTTTCCGGCGAAAACGCACACCACGGCTCTTTCTGAGAAAAAGCAAGCACGGAGGACGAGAATCGCTTTTGCCCTGCGTAGCGTTCCGGGCAGCGGGTAGAACCAGGCAGAGAATTCCCGGCTAGCAGCTTCCCTGTGGCCGGGAAGTGCAAACGTACACGTTTTTGGCCGAAAACGCGTTTACCGGCGAAAACGCACACCACGGCTCTTTCTGAGAAAAAGCAAGCACGGAGGACGAGAATCGCTTTTGCCCTGCGTAGTGTTCCGGGCAGCGGGTAGAACCAGGCAGAGAATTCCCGGCTAGCAGCTTCCCTGTGGCCGGGAAGTGCAAACGTACACGTTTTCGGCCGAAAACGCGTTTTCCGGCGAAAACGCACACCACGGCTCTTTCTGAGAAAAAGCAAGCACGGAGGACGAGAATCGCTTTTGCCCTGCGTAGCGTTCCGGGCAGCGGGTAGAACCAGGCAGAGAATTCCCGGCTAGCAGCTTCCCTGTGGCCGGGAAGTGCAAACGTACACGTTTTCGGCCGAAAACGCGTTTTCCCGCGAAAACGCACACCACGGCTCTTTCTGAGAAAAAGCAAGCACGGAGGACGAGAATCGCTTTTGCCCTGCGTAGCGTTCCGGGCAGCGGGTAGAACCAGGCAGAGAATTCCCGGCTAGCAGCTTCCCTGTGGCCGGGAAGTGCAAACGTACACGTTTTCGGCCGAAAACGCGTTTTCTGGCGAAAACGCACACCACGGCTCTTTCTGAGAAAAAGCAAGCACGGAGGTTGAGAATCGCTTTTGCCCTGTGTAGCGTTCCGGGCAGCGGGTAGAACCAGGCAGAGAATTCCCGGCTAGCAGCTTCCCTGTGGCGGGGAAGTGCAAACGTACACGTTTTCGGCCGAAAACGCGTTTTCTGGCGAAAACGCACACCACGGCTCTTTCTGAGAAAAAGCAAGCACGGAGGACGAGAATCGCTTTTGCCCTGCGTAGCGTTCCGGGCAGCGGGTAGAACCAGGCAGAGAATTCCCGTCTAGCAGCTTCCCTGTGGCCGGGAAGTGCAAACGTACACGTTTTCGTCCGAAAACGCGTTTTCCGGCGAAAACGCACACCACGGCTCTTTCTGAGAAAAAGCAAGCACGGAGGACGAGAATCGCTTTTGCCCTGCGTAGCGTTCCGGGCAGCGGGTAGAACCAGGCAGAGAATTCCCGGCTAGCAGCTTCCCTGTGGCCGGGAAGTGCATACGTACACGTTTTCGGCCGAAAACGCGTTTTCCGGCGAAAACGCACACCACGGCTCTTTCTGAGAAAAAGCAAGCACGGAGGACGAGAATCGCTTTTGCCCTGCGTAGTGTTCCGGGCAGCGGGTAGAACCAGGCAGAGAATTCCCGGCTAGCAGCTTCCCTGTGGCGGGGAAGTGCAAACGTACACGTTTTCGGCCGAAAACGCGTTTTCCGGCCGAAAACGCACACCACGGCTCTTTCTGAGAAAAAGCAAGCACGGAGGACGAGAATCGCTTTTGCCCTGCGTAGCGTTCCGGGCAGCGGGTAGAACCAGGCAGAGAATTCCCGTCTAGCAGCTTCCCTGTGGCCGGGAAGTGCAAACGTACACGTTTTCGGCCGAAAACGCGTTTTCCGGCGAAAACGCACACCACGGCTCTTTCTGAGAAAAAGCAAGCACGGAGGACGAGAATCGCTTTTGCCCTGCGTAGTGTTCCGGGCAGCGGGTAGAACCAGGCAGAGAATTCCCGGCTAGCAGCTTCCCTGTGGCGGGGAAGTGCAAACGTACACGTTTTCGGCCGAAAACGCGTTTTCCGGCGAAAACGCACACCACGGCTCTTTCTGAGAAAAAGCAAGCACGGAGGACGAGAATCGCTTTGGCCCTGCGTAGCGTTCCGGGCAGCGGGTAGAACCAGGCAGAGAATTCCCGGCTAGCAGCTTCCCTGTGGCCGGGAAGTGCAAACGTACACGTTTTCGGCCGAAAACGCGTTTTCCCGCGAAAACGCACACCACGGCTCTTTCTGAGAAAAAGCAAGCACGGAGGACGAGAATCGCTTTTGCCCTGCGTAGCGTTCCGGGCAGCGGGTAGAACCAGGCAGAGAATTCCCGGCTAGCAGCTTCCCTGTGGCCGGGAAGTGCAAACGTATACGTTTTCGCCGAAAACACGTTTTCCGGCGAAAACGCACACCACGGCTCTTTCTGAGAAAAAGCAAGCACGGAGGACGAGAATCGCTTTTGCCCTGCGTAGCGTTCCGGGCAGCGGGTAGAACCAGGCAGAGAATTCCCGTCTAGCAGCTTCCCTGTGGCCGGGAAGTGCAAACGTACACGTTTTCGGCCGAAAACGCGTTTTCCGGCGAAAACGCACACCACGGCTCTTTCTGAGAAAAAGCAAGCACGGAGGACGAGAATCGCTTTTGCCCTGTGTAGCGTTCCGGGCAGCGGCTAGAACCAGGCAGAGAATTCCCGGCTAGCAGCTTCCCTGTGGCGGGGAAGTGCAAACGTACACTTTTTCGGCCGAAAACGCGTTTTCTGGCGAAAACGCACACCACGGGTCTTTCTGAGAAAAAGCAAGCACGGAGGACGAGAATCGCTTTTGCCCTGCGTAACGTTCCGGGCAGCGGGTAGAACCAGGCAGAGAATTCCCGGCTAGCAGCTTCCCTGTGGCCGGGAAGTGCAAACGTACACGTTTTCGCCGAAAACACGTTTTCCGGCGAAAACGCACACCACGGCTCTTTCTGAGAAAAAGCAAGCACGGAGGACGAGAATCGCTTTTGCCCTGCGTAGCGTTCCGGGCAGCGGGTAGAACCAGGCAGAGAATTCCCGGCTAGCAGCTTCCCTGTGGCGGGGAAGTGCAAACGTACACGTTTTCGGCCGAAAACGCGTTTTCTGGCGAAAACGCACACCACGGCTCTTTCTGAGAAAAAGCAAGCACGGAGGACGAGAATCGCTTTTGCCCTGCGTAGCGTTCCGGGCAGCGGGTAGAACCAGGCAGAGAATTCCCGGCTAGCAGCTTCCCTGTGGCCGGGAAGTGCAAACGTACACGTTTTCGGCCGAAAACGCGTTTTCCGGCGAAAACGCACACCACGGCTCTTTCTGAGAAAAAGCAAGCACGGAGGACGAGAATCGCTTTTGCCCTGCGTAGCGTTCCGGGCAGCGGGTAGAACCAGGCAGAGAATTCCCGGCTAGCAGCTTCCCTGTGGCCGGGAAGTGCAAACGTACACGTTTTCGGCCGAAAACGCGTTTTCCGGCGAAAACGCACACCACGGCTCTTTCTGAGAAAAAGCAAGCACGGAGGACGAGAATCGCTTTTGCCCTGCGTAGCGTTCCGGGCAGCGGGTAGAACCAGGCAGCGAATTCCCTGCTATCAGCTTCCCTGTGGCGGGGAAGTGCAAACGTACACGTTTTCGGCCGAAAACGCGTTTTGCGGCGAAAACGCACACCACGGCTCTTTCTGAGATAAAGCAAGCACGGAGGACGAGAATCGCTTTTGCCCTGCGTAGCGTTCCGGGCAGCGGGTAGAACCAGGCAGAGAATTCCCGGCTAGCAGCTTCCCTGTGGCCGGGAAGTGCAAACGTACACGTTTTCGGCCGAAAACGCGTTTTCTGGCGAAAACGCACACCACGGCTCTTTCTGAGAAAAAGCAAGCACGGAGGACGAGAATCGCTTTTGCCCTGCGTAGCGTTCCGGGCAGCGGGTAGAACCAGGCAGAGAATTGCCGGCTAGCAGCTTCCCTGTGGCCGGGAAGTGCAAACGTACACGTTTTCGGCCGAAAACGCGTTTTCTAGCGAAAACGCACACCACGGCTCTTTCTAAGAAAAAGCAAGCACGGAGGACGAGAATCGCTTTTGCCCTGCGTAGCGTTCCGGGCAGCGGGTAGAACCAGGCAGAGAATTCCCGGCTAGCAGCTTCCCTGCGGCCGGGAAGTGCAAACGTATACGTTTTCGCCGTAAACACGTTTTCCGGCGAAAACGCACACCACGGCTCTTTCTGAGAAAAAGCAAGCACGGAGGACGAGAATCGCTTTTGCCCTGCGTAGCGTTCCGGGCAGCGGGTAGAACCAGGCAGAGAATTCCCGTCTAGCAGCTTCCCTGTGGCCGGGAAGTGCAAACGTACACGTTTTCGGCCGAAAACGCGTTTTCCGGCGAAAACGCACACCACGGCTCTTTCTGAGAAAAAGCAAGCACGGAGGACGAGAATCGCTTTTGCCCTGCGTAGCGTTCCGGGCAGCGGGTAGAACCAGGCAGAGAATTCCCGTCTAGCAGCTTCCCTGTGGCCGGGAAGTGCAAACGTACACGTTTTCGGCCGAAAACGCGTTTACCGGCGAAAACGCACACCACGGCTCTTTCTGAGAAAAAGCAAGCACGGAGGACGAGAATCGCTTTTGCCCTGCGTAGCGTTCCGGGCAGCGGGTAGAACCAGGCAGAGAATTCCCGGCTAGCAGCTTCCCTGTGGCCGGGAAGTGCAAACGTACACGTTTTCGGCCGAAAACGCGTTTTCCGGCGAAAACGCACACCACGGCTCTTTCTGAGAAAAAGCAAGCACGGAGGACGAGAATCGCTTTTGCCCTGCGTAGCGTTCCGGGCAGCGGGTAGAACCAGGCAGAGAATTCCCGGCTAGCAGCTTCCCTGTGGCCGGGAAGTGCAAACGTACACGTTTTCGGCCGAAAACGCGTTTTCCCGCGAAAACGCACACCACGGCTCTTTCTGAGAAAAAGCAAGCACGGAGGACGAGAATCGCTTTTGCCCTGCGTAGTGTTCCGGGCAGCGGGTAGAACCAGGCAGAGAATTCCCGGCTAGCAGCTTCCCTGTGGCCGGGAAGTGCAAACGTACACGTTTTCGGCCGAAAACGCGTTTTCCCGCGAAAACGCACACCACGGCTCTTTCTGAGAAAAAGCAAGCACGGAGGACGAGAATCGCTTTTGCCCTGCGTAGCGTTCCGGGCAGCGGGTAGAACCAGGCAGAGAATTCCCGGCTAGCAGCTTCCCTGTGGCCGGGAAGTGCAAACGTACACGTTTTCGGCCGAAAACGCGTTTTCCGGCGAAAACGCACACCACGGCTCTTTCTGAGAAAAAGCAAGCACGGAGGACGAGAATCGCTTTTGCCCTGCGTAGCGTTCCGGGCAGCGGGTAGAACCAGGCAGAGAATTCCCGGCTAGCAGCTTCCCTTTGGCCGGGAAGTGCAAACGTACACGTTTTCGGCCGAAAACGCGTTTTCCGGCGAAAACGCACACCACGGCTCTTTCTGAGAAAAAGCAAGCACGGAGGACGAGAATCGCTTTTGCCCTGCGTAGCGTTCCGGGCAGCGGGTAGAACCAGGCAGAGAATTCCCGGCTAGCAGCTTCCCTGTGGCCGGGAAGTGCAAACGTACACGTTTTCGGCCGAAAACGCGTTTACCGGCGAAAACGCACACCACGGCTCTTTCTGAGAAAAAGCAAGCACGGAGGACGAGAATCGCTTTTGCCCTGCGTAGCGTTCCGGGCAGCGGGTAGAACCAGGCAGAGAATTCCCGGCTAGCAGCTTCCCTGTGGCCGGGAAGTGCAAACGTACACGTTTACGGCCGAAAACGCGTTTTCTGGCGAAAACGCACACCACGGCTCTTTCTGAGAAAAAGCAAGCACGGAGGACGAGAATCGCTTTTGCCCTGCGTAGCGTTCCGGGCAGCGGGTAGAACCAGGCAGAGAATTCCCGGCTAGCAGCTTCCCTGTGGCCGGGAAGTGCAAACGTACACGTTTTCGTCCGAAAACGCGTTTTCCGGCGAAAACGCACACCACGGCTCTTTCTGAGAAAAAGCAAGCACGGAGGACGAGAATCGCTTTTGCCCTGCGTATCGTTCTGAGCAGCGGGTAGAACCAGGCAGAGAATTCCCGGCTAGCAGCTTCCCTGTGGCCGGGAAGTGCAAACGTACACGTTTTCGGCCGAAAACGCGTTTTCCGGCGAAAACGCACACCACGGCTCTTTCTGAGAAAAAGCAAGCACGGAGGACGAGAATCGCTTTTGCCCTGCGTAGCGTTCCGGGCAGCGGGTAGAACCAGGCAGAGAATTCCCGGCTAGCAGCTTCCCTGTGGCGGATAAGTGCAAACGTACACGTTTTCGGCCGAAAACGCGTTTTCCGGCGAAAACGCACACCACGGCTCTTTCTGAGAAAAAGCAAGCACGGAGGACGAGAATCGCTTTTGCCCTGCGTAGCGTTCCGGGCAGCGGGTAGAACCAGGCAGCGAATTCCCTGCTATCAGCTTCCCTGTGGCGGGGAAGTGCAAACGTACACGTTTTCGGCCGAAAACACGTTTTGCGGCGAAAACGCACACCACGGCTCTTTCTGAGATAAAGCAAGCACGGAGGACGAGAATCGCTTTTGCCCTGCGTAGCGTTCCGGGCAGCGGGTAGAACCAGGCAGAGAATTCCCGGCTAGCAGCTTCCCTGTGGCGGGGAAGTGCAAACGTACACGTTTTCGGCCGAAAACGCGTTTTGCAGCGAAAACGCACACCACGGCTCTTTCTGAGAAAAAGCAAGCACGGAAGACGAGAACCGCTTTTGCCCTGCGTAGCGTTCTGAGCAGCGGGTAGAAATAGGCAGCGAATTGCCGGCTAGCAGCTTCCCTGTGGCCGGGAAGTGCAAACTTACACGTTTTCGGCCGAAAACGCGTTTTCCGGCGAAAACGCACACCACGGCTCATTCTGAGAAAAAGCAAGCACGGAGGACGAGAATCGCTTTTGCCCTGCGTAGCGCTCCGGGCAGCGGGTAGAACCAGGCAGAGAATTCCCGTCTAGCAGCTTCCCTGTGGCGGGGAAGTGCAAACGTACACGTTTTCGGCCGAAAACGCGTTTTCCGGCGAAAACGCACACCACGGCTCTTTCTGAGAAAAAGCAACCACGGAGGACGAGAATCGCTTTTGCCCTGCGTAGCGTTCCGGGCAGCGGGTAGAACCAGGCAGAGAATTCCCGGCTAGCAGCTTCCCTGTGGCCGGGAAGTGCAAACGTACACGTTTTCGGCCGAAAACGCGTTTTCTGGCGAAAACGCACACCACGGCTCTTTCTGAGAAAAAGCAAGCACGGAGGACGAGAATCGCTTTTGCCCTGCGTAGTGTTCCGGGCAGCGGGTAGAACCAGGCAGAGAATTCCCGGCTAGCAGCTTCCCTGTGGCCGGGAAGTGCAAACGTACACGTTTTCGGCCGAAAACGCGTTTTCCGGCGAAAACGCACACCACGGCTCTTTCTGAGAAAAAGCAAGCACGGAGGACGAGAATCGCTTTTGCCCTGCGTAGCGTTCCGGGCAGCGGGTAGAACCAGGCAGAGAATTCCCGGCTAGCAGCTTCCCTGTGGCCGGGAAGTGCAAACGTACACGTTTTCGGCCGAAAACGCGTTTTCCGGCGAAAACGCACACCACGGCTCTTTCTGAGAAAAAGCAAGCACGGAGGACGAGAATCGCTTTTGCCCTGCGTAGTGTTCCGGGCAGCGGGTAGAACCAGGCAGAGAATTCCCGGCTAGCAGCTTCCCTGTGGCCGGGAAGTGCAAACGTACACGTTTTCGCCGTAAACACGTTTTCCGGCGAAAACGCACACCACGGCTCTTTCTGAGAAAAAGCAAGCACGGAGGACGAGAATCGCTTTTGCCCTGCGTAGCGTTCCGGGCAGCGGGTAGAACCAGGCAGAGAATTCCCGTCTAGCAGCTTCCCTGTGGCCGGGAAGTGCAAACGTACACGTTTTCGGCCGAAAACGCGTTTACCGGCGAAAACGCACACCACGGCTCTTTCTGAGAAAAAGCAAGCACGGAGGACGAGAACCGCTTTTGCCCTGTGTAGCGTTCCGGGCAGCGTGTAGAACCAGGCAGAGAATTCCCGGCTAGCAGCTTCCCTGTGGCGGGGAAGTGCAAACGTACACGTTTTCGGCCGAAAACGCGTTTTCTAGCGAAAACGCACACCACGGCTCTTTCTGAGAAAAAGCAAGCACGGAGGACGAGAATCGCTTTTGCCCTGCGTAGCGTTCCGAGCAGCGGGTAGAACCAGGCAGAGAATTCCCGTCTAGCAGCTTCCCTGTGACCGGGAAGTGCAAACGTACACGTTTTCGTCCGAAAACGTGTTTTCCGGCGAAAACGCACACCACGGCTCTTTCTGAGAAAAAGCAAGCACGGAGGACGAGAATCGCTTTTGCCCTGCGTAGCGTTCCGGGCAGCGGGTAGAACCAGGCAGAGAATTCCCAGCTAGCAGCTTCCCTGTGGCGGGGAAGTGCAAACGTACACGTTTTCGGCCGAAAACGCGTTTTCCCGCGAAAACGCACACCACGGCTCTTTCTGAGAAAAAGCAAGCACGGAGGACGAGAATCGCTTTTGCCCTGCGTAGTGTTCCGGGCAGCGGGTAGAACCAGGCAGAGAATTCCCGGCTAGCAGCTTCCCTGTGGCGGGGAAGTGCAAACGTACACGTTTTCGGCCGAAAACTCGTTTTCCGGCGAAAACGCACACCACGGCTCTTTCTGAGAAAAAGCAAGCACGGAGGACGAGAATCGCTTTTGCCCTGCGTAGCGTTCCGGGCAGCGGGTAGAACCAGGCACAGAATTCCCGTCTAGCAGCTTCCCTGTGGCGGGGAAGTGCAAACGTACACGTTTTCGGCCGAAAACGCGTTTTCCGGCGAAAACGCACACCACGGCTCTTTCTGAGAAAAAGCAAGCACGGAGGACGAGAATCGCTTTCGCCCTGCGTAGCGTTCCGGGCAGCGGGTAGAACCAGGCAGAGAATTCCCGGCTAGCAGCTTCCCTGTGGCCGGGAAGTGCAAACGTACACGTTTTGGCCCGAAAAAGCGTTTTCTGGCGAAAACGCACACCACGGCTCTTTCTGAGAAAAAGCAAGCACGGAGGACGAGAATCGCTTTTGCCCTGCGTAGCGTTCTGAGCAGCGGGTAGAACCAGGCAGAGAATTCCCGGCTAGCAGCTTCCCTGTGGCCGGGAAGTGCAAACGTACACGTTTTCGGCCGAAAACTCGTTTTCCGCGAAAACGCACACCACGGCTCTTTCTGAGAAAAAGAAAGCACGGAGGACGAGAATCGCTTTTGCCCTGCGTATCGTTCTGAGCAGCGGGTAGAAATAGGGAGCGAATTGCCGGCTAGCAGCTTCCCTGTGGCCGGGAAGTGCAAACGTACACGTTTTCGGCCGAAAACGCGTTTTCCGGAGAAAAAGCACACCATGGCTCTTTCTGAGAAAAAGCAAGCACGGAGGACGAGAATCGCTTTTGCCCTGCGTAGCGTCCCTGGCAGCGGGTAGAACCAGGCAGACAATTCCCGGCTAGCAGCTTCCCTGTGGCGGGGAAGTGCAAACGTACACGTTTTCGGCCGAAAACACGTTTTCCGGCGAAAACGCACACCACGGCTCTTTCTGAGAAAAAGCAAGCACGGAGGACGAGAATCGCTTTTGCCCTGTGTAGCGTTCTGAGCAGCGGGTAGAAATAGGCAGCGAATTGCCGGCTAGCAGCTTCCCTGTGGTCGGGAAGTGCAAACGTACACGTTTTCGGCCGAAAACGCGTTTTCCGGCGAAAAAGCACACCATGGCTCTTTCTGAGAAAAAGCAAGCACGGAGGACGAGAATCGCTTTTGCCCTGCGTAGCGTTCCGGGCAGCGGGTAGAACCAGGCAGAGAATTCCCGTCTAGCAGCTTCCCTGTGGCGGGGAAGTGCAAACGTACACGTTTTCGGCCGAAAACGCGTTTTCTGGCGAAAACGCACACCACGGCTCTTTCTGAGAAAAAGCAAGCACGGAGGACGAGAATCGCTTTTGCCCTGCGTAGCGTTCCGGGCAGCGGGTAGAACCAGGCAGAGAATTCCCGGCTAGCAGCTTCCCTGTGGCCGGGAAGTGCAAACGTACACGTTTTCGGCCGAAAACGCGTTTTCCCGCGAAAACGCACACCACGGCTCTTTCTGAGAAAAAGCAAGCACGGAGGACGAGAATCGCTTTTGCCCTGCGTAGCGTTCCGGGCAGCGGGTAGAACCAGGCAGAGAATTCCCGGCTAGCAGCTTCCCTGTGGCCGGGAAGTGCAAACGTACACGTTTTCGGCCGAAAATGCCTTTTTCCGGCGAAAACGCACACCACTGCTCTTTCTGAGAAAAAGCAAGCACGGAGGACGAGAATCGCTTTTGCCCTGCGTAGCGTTCCGGGCAGCGGGTAGAACCAGGCAGAGAATTCCCGGCTAGCAGCTTCCCTGTGGCCGGGAAGTGCAAACGTACACGTTTTCGGCCGAAAACGCGTTTTCCGGCGAAAACGCACACCACGGCTCTTTCTGAGAAAAAGCAAGCACGGAGGACGAGAATCGCTTTTGCCCTGCGTAGCGTTCCGGGCAGCGGGTAGAACCAGGCAGAGAATTCCCGGCTAGCAGCTTCCCTGTGGCCGGGAAGTGCAAACGTACAGGTTTTCGGCCGAAAACGCGTTTTCCCGCGAAAACTCACACCACGGCTCTTTCTGAGAAAAAGCAAGCACGGAGGACGAGAATCGCTTTTGCCCTGCGTAGCGTTCCGGGCAACGGGTAGAACCAGGCAGAGAATTCCTGTCTAGCAGCTTCCCTGTGGCCGGGAAGTGCAAACGTACACGTTTTCGGACGAAAACGCGTTTTCCGGCGAAAACGCACACCACGGCTCTTTCTGAGAAAAAGCAAGCACGGAGGACGAGAATCGCTTTTGCCCTGCGTAGCGTTCCGAGCAGCGGGTAGAACCAGGCAGAGAATTCCCGGCTAGCACCTTCCCTGTGGCCGGGAAGTGCAAACGTACACGTTTTCGGCCGAAAACGCGTTTACCGGCGAAAACGCACACCACGGCTCTTTCTGAGAAAAAGCAAGCACGGAGGACGAGAACCGCTTTTGCCCTGCGTAGCGTTCCGTGCAGCGGGTAGAACCAGGCAGAGAATTCCCGTCTAGCAGCTTCCCTGTGGCCGGGAAGTGCAAACGTACACGTTTTCGGCCGAAAACGCGTTTTCCGGCGAAAACGAACACCACGGCTCTTTCTGAGAAAAAGCAAGCACGGAGGACGAGAATCGCTTTTGCCCTGCGTAGCGTTCCGGGCAGCGGGTAGAACCAGGCAGAGAATTCCCGTCTAGCAGCTTCCCTGTGGCCGGGAAGTGCAAACGTACACGTTTTCGGCCGAAAACGCACACCACGGCTCTTTCTGAGAAAAAGCAACCACGGAGGACGAGAATCGCTTTTGCCCTGCGTAGTGTTCCGGGCAGCGGGTAGAACCAGGCAGAGAATTGCCGGCTAGCAGCTTCCCTGTGGCCGGGAAGTGCAAACGTACACGTTTTCGGCCGAAAACGCGTTTTCCGGCGAAAACGCACACCACGGCTCTTTCTGAGAAAAAGCAAGCACGGAGGACGAGAATCGCTTTTGCCCTGCGTAGCGTTCCGGGCAGCGGGTAGAACCAGGCAGAGAATTCCCGGCTAGCAGCTTCCTGTGGCCGGGAAGTGCAAACGTACACGTTTTCGGCTGAAAACGCGTTTTCCCGCGAAAACGCACACCACGGCTCTTTCTGAGAAAAAGCAAGCACGGAGGACGAGAATCGCTTTTGCCCTGCGTAGCGTTCTGAGCAGCGGGTAGAAATAGGCAGCGAATTGCCGGCTAGCAGCTTCCCTGTGGCCGGGAAGTGCAAACGTACACGTTTTCGGCCGAAAACGCGTTTTCCGGCGAAAACGCACACCACGGCTCTTTCTGAGAAAAAGCAAGCACGGAGGACGAGAATCGCTTTTGCCCTGCGTAGTGTTCCGGGCAGCGGGTAGAACCAGGCAGAGAATTCCCGGCTAGCAGCTTCCCTGTGGCCGGGAAGTGCAAACGTACACGTTTTCGCTGTAAACACGTTTTCCGGCGAAAACGCACACCACGGCTCTTTCTGAGAAAAAGCAAGCACGGAGGACGAGAATCGCTTTTGCCCTGCGTAGCGTTCCGAGCAGCGGGTAGAACCAGGCAGAGAATTCCCGTCTAGCAGCTTCCCTGTGACCGGGAAGTGCAAACGTACACGTTTTCGTCCGAAAACGTGTTTTCCGGCGAAAACGCACACCACGGCTCTTTCTGAGAAAAAGCAAGCACGGAGGACGAGAATCGCTTTTGCCCTGCGTAGCGTTCCGGGCAGCGGGTAGAACCAGGCAGAGAATTCCCAGCTAGCAGCTTCCCTGTGGCCGGGAAGTGCAAACGTACACGTTTTCGGCCGAAAACGCGTTTTCCCGCGAAAACGCACACCACGGCTCTTTCTGAGAAAAAGCAAGCACGGAGGACGAGAATCGCTTTTGCCCTGCGTAGTGTTCCGGGCAGCGGGTAGAACCAGGCAGAGAATTCCCGGCTAGCAGCTTCCCTGTGGCCGGGAAGTGCAAACGTACACGTTTTGGCCCGAAAAAGCGTTTTCTGGCGAAAACGCACACCACGGCTCTTTCTGAGAAAAAGCAAGCACGGAGGACGAGAATCGCTTTTGCCCTGCGTAGCGTTCTGAGCAGCGGGTAGAACCAGGCAGAGAATTCCCGGCTAGCAGCTTCCCTGTGGCCGGGAAGTGCAAACGTACACGTTTTCGGCCGAAAACTCGTTTTCCGCGAAAACGCACACCACGGCTCTTTCTGAGAAAAAGAAAGCACGGAGGACGAGAATCGCTTTTGCCCTGCGTATCGTTCTGAGCAGCGGGTAGAAATAGGGAGCGAATTGCCGGCTAGCAGCTTCCCTGTGGCCGGGAAGTGCAAACGTACACGTTTTCGGCCGAAAACGCGTTTTCCGGAGAAAAAGCACACCATGGCTCTTTCTGAGAAAAAGCAAGCACGGAGGACGAGAATCGCTTTTGCCCTGCGTAGCGTTCCTGGCAGCGGGTAGAACCAGGCAGACAATTCCCGGCTAGCAGCTTCCCTGTGGCGGGGAAGTGCAAACGTACACGTTTTCGGCCGAAAACACGTTTTCCGGCGAAAACGCACACCACGGCTCTTTCTGAGAAAAAGCAAGCACGGAGGACGAGAATCGCTTTTGCCCTGTGTAGCGTTCTGAGCAGCGGGTAGAAATAGGCAGCGAATTGCCGGCTAGCAGCTTCCCTGTGGTCGGGAAGTGCAAACGTACACGTTTTCGGCCGAAAACGCGTTTTCCGGCGAAAAAGCACACCATGGCTCTTTCTGAGAAAAAGCAAGCACGGAGGACGAGAATCGCTTTTGCCCTGCGTAGCGTTCCGGGCAGCGGGTAGAACCAGGCAGAGAATTCCCGTCTAGCAGCTTCCCTGTGGCGGGGAAGTGCAAACGTACACGTTTTCGGCCGAAAACGCGTTTTCTGGCGAAAACGCACACCACGGCTCTTTCTGAGAAAAAGCAAGCACGGAGGACGAGAATCGCTTTTGCCCTGCGTAGCGTTCCGGGCAGCGGGTAGAACCAGGCAGAGAATTCCCGGCTAGCAGCTTCCCTGTGGCCGGGAAGTGCAAACGTACACGTTTTCGGCCGAAAACGCGTTTTCCGGCGAAAACGCACACCACGGCTCTTTCTGAGAAAAAGCAAGCACGGAGGACGAGAATCGCTTTTGCCCTGCGTAGCGTTCCGGGCAGCGGGTAGAACCAGGCAGAGAATTCCCGGCTAGCAGCTTCCCTGTGGCCGGGAAGTGCAAACGTACACGTTTTCGGCCGAAAATGCGTTTTCCGGCGAAAACGCACACCACGGCTCTTTCTGAGAAAAAGCAAGCACGGAGGACGAGAATCGCTTTTGCCCTGCGTAGCGTTCCGGGCAGCGGGTAGAACCAGGCAGAGAATTCCCGGCTAGCAGCTTCCCTGTGGCCGGGAAGTGCAAACGTACACGTTTTCGGCCGAAAACGCGTTTTCCGGCGAAAACGCACACCACGGCTCTTTCTGAGAAAAAGCAAGCACGGAGGACGAGAATCGCTTTTGCCCTGCGTAGCGTTCCGGGCAGCGGGTAGAACCAGGCAGAGAATTCCCGGCTAGCAGCTTCCCTGTGGCCGGGAAGTGCAAACGTACAGGTTTTCGGCCGAAAACGCGTTTTCCCGCGAAAACTCACACCACGGCTCTTTCTGAGAAAAAGCAAGCACGGAGGACGAGAATCGCTTTTGCCCTCCGTAGCGTTCCGAGCAGCGGGTAGAACCAGGCAGAGAATTCCCGGCTAGCACCTTCCCTGTGGCCGGGAAGTGCAAACGTTCACGTTTTCGGCCGAAAACGCGTTTACCGGCGAAAACACACACCACGGCTCTTTCTGAGAAAAAGCAAGCACGGAGGACGAGAATCGCTTTTGCCCTGCGTAGCGTTCCGGGCAGCGGGTAGAACCAGGCAGAGAATTCCCGGCTAGCAGCTTCCCTGTGGCCGGGAAGTGCAAACGTACACGTTTTCGGCCGAAAACGCGTTTTCCGGCGAAAACGAACACCACGGCTCTTTCTGAGAAAAAGCAAGCACGGAGGACGAGAATCGCTTTTGCCCTGCGTAGCGTTCCGGGCAGCGGGTAGAACCAGGCAGAGAATTCCCGTCTAGCAGCTTCCCTGTGGCCGGGAAGTGCAAACGTACAGGTTTTCGGCCGAAAACGCGTTTTCCCGCGAAAAATCACACCACGGCTCTTTCTGAGAAAAAGCAAGCACGGAGGACGAGAATCGCTTTTGCCCTGCGTAGCGTTCCGGGCAACGGGAAGAACCAGGCAGAGAATTCCCGTCTAGCAGCTTCCCTGTGGCCGGGAAGTGCAAACGTACACGTTTTCGGACGAAAACGCGTTTTCCGGCGAAAACGCACACCACGGCTCTTTCTGAGAAAAAGCAAGCACGGAGGACGAGAATCGCTTTTGCCCTCCGTAGCGTTCCGAGCAGCGGGTAGAACCAGGCAGAGAATTCCCGGCTAGCACCTTCCCTGTGGCCGGGAAGTGCAAACGTTCACGTTTTCGGCCGAAAACGCGTTTACCGGCGAAAACACACACCACGGCTCTTTCTGAGAAAAAGCAAGCACGGAGGACGAGAATCGCTTTTGCCCTGCGTAGCGTTCCGGGCAGCGGGTAGAACCAGGCAGAGAATTCCCGGCTAGCAGCTTCCCTGTGGCCGGGAAGTGCAAACGTACACGTTTTCGGCCGAAAACGCGTTTTCCGGCGAAAACGAACACCACGGCTCTTTCTGAGAAAAAGCAAGCACGGAGGACGAGAATCGCTTTTGCCCTGCGTAGCGTTCCGGGCAGCGGGTAGAACCAGGCAGAGAATTCCCGTCTAGCAGCTTCCCTGTGGCCGGGAAGTGCAAACGTACACGTTTTCGGCCGAAAACGCACACCACGGCTCTTTCTGAGAAAAAGCAACCACGGAGGACGAGAATCGCTTTTGCCCTGCGTAGTGTTCCGGGCAGCGGGTAGAACCAGGCAGAGAATTGCCGGCTAGCAGCTTCCCTGTGGCCGGGAAGTGCAAACGTACACGTTTTCGGCCGAAAACGCGTTTTCCGGCGAAAACGCACACCACGGCTCTTTCTGAGAAAAAGCAAGCACGGAGGACGAGAATCGCTTTTGCCCTGCGTAGCGTTCCGGGCAGCGGGTAGAACCAGGCAGAGAATTCCCGGCTAGCAGCTTCCCTGTGGCCGGGAAGTGCAAACGTACACGTTTTCGGCCGAAAACGCGTTTTCCGGCGAAAACGCACACCACGGCTCTTTCTGAGAAAAAGCAAGCACGGAGGACGAGAATCGCTTTTGCCCTGCGTAGTGTTCCGGGCAGCGGGTAGAACCAGGCAGAGAATTGCCGGCTAGCAGCTTCCCTGTGGCCGGGAAGTGCAAACGTACACGTTTCCGGCCGAAAACGCGTTTTCCGGAGAAAAAGCACACCACGGCTCTTACTGAGAAAAAGCAAGCACGGAGGACGAGAATCGCTTTTGCCCTGCGTAGCGTTCTGAGCAGCGGGTAGAAATAGGCAGCGAATTGCCGGCTAGCTGCTTCCCTGTGGCCGGGAAGTGCAAACGTACACGTTTTCGGCCGAAAACGCGTTTTCCGGCGAAAAAGCACACCATGGCTCTTTCTGAGAAAAAGCAAGCACGGAGGACGAGAATCGCTTTTGCCCTGCGTAGCGTTCCGGGCAGCGGGTAGAACCAGGCAGAGAATTCCCGGCTAGCAGCTTCCCTGTGGCCGGGAAGTGCAAACGTACACGTTTTCGGCCGAAAACGCGTTTTCCCGCGAAAACGCACACCACGGCTCTTTCTGAGAAAAAGCAAGCACGGAGGACGAGAATCGCTTTTGCCCTGCGTAGCGTTCCTGGCAGCGGGTAGAACCAGGCAGAGAATTCCCGGCTAGCAGCTTCCCTGTGGCCGGGAAGTGCAAACGTACACGTTTTCGGACGAAAACGCGTTTTCCGGCGAAAACGCACACCACGGCTCTTTCTGAGAAAAAGCAAGCACGGAGGACGAGAATCGCTTTTGCCCTGCGTAGCGTTCCGGGCAGCGGGTAGAACCAGGCAGAGAATTCCCGGCTAGCAGCTTCCCTGTGGCGGGGAAGTGCAAACGTACATGTTTTCGGCCGAAAACGCGTTTTCAGGCGAAAACGCACACCACGGCTCTTTCTGAGAAAAAGCAAGCACGGAGGACGAGAATCGCTTTTGCCCTGCGTAGCGTTCCGGGCAGCGGGTAGAACCAGGCAGAGAATTCCCGGCTAGCAGCTTCCCTGTGGCGGGGAAGTGCAAACGTACACGTTTTCGTCCGAAAACGCGTTTTCCGGCGAAAACGCACACCACGGCTCTTTCTGAGAAAAAGCAAGCACGGAGGACGAGAATCGCTTTTGCCCTGCGTAGCGTTCCGGGCAGCGGGTAGAACCAGGCACAGAATTCCCGTCTAGCAGCTTCCCTGTGGCGGGGAAGTGCAAACGTACACGTTTTCGGCCGAAAACACGTTTTCCGGCGAAAACGCACACCACGGCTCTTTCTGAGAAAAAGCAAGCACGGAGGACGAGAATCGCTTTTGCCCTGTGTAGCGTTCTGAGCAGCGGGTAGAAATAGGCAGCGAATTGCCGGCTAGCAGCTTCCCTGTGGTCGGGAAGTGCAAACGTACACGTTTTCGGCCGAAAACGCGTTTTCCGGCGAAAAAGCACACCATGGCACTTTCTGAGAAAAAGCAAGCACGGAGGACGAGAATCGCTTTTGCCCTGCGTAGCGTTCCGGGCAGCGGGTAGAACCAGGCAGAGAATTCCCGTCTAGCAGCTTCCCTGTGGAGGGGAAGTGCAAACGTACACGTTTTCGGCCGAAAACGCGTTTTCTGGCGAAAACGCACACCACGGCTCTTTCTGAGAAAAAGCAAGCACGGAGGACGAGAATCGCTTTTGCCCTGCGTAGCGTTCCGGGCAGCGGGTAGAACCAGGCAGAGAATTCCCGGCTAGCAGCTTCCCTGTGGCCGGGAAGTGCAAACGTACACGTTTTCGGCCGAAAACGCGTTTTCCGGCGAAAACGCACACCACGGCTCTTTCTGAGAAAAAGCAAGCACGGAGGACGAGAATCGCTTTTGCCCTGCGTAGCGTTCCGGGCAGCGGGTAGAACCAGGCAGAGAATTCCCGGCTAGCAGCTTCCCTGTGGCCGGGAAGTGCAAACGTACACGTTTTCGGCCGAAAATGCGTTTTCCGGCGAAAACGCACACCACGGCTCTTTCTGAGAAAAAGCAAGCACGGAGGACGAGAATCGCTTTTGCCCTGCGTAGCGTTCCGGGCAGCGGGTAGAACCAGGCAGAGAATTCCCGTCTAGCAGCTTCCCTGTGGCCGGGAAGTGCAAACGTACACGTTTTCGGCCGAAAACGCGTTTTCCGGCGAAAACGCACACCACGGCTCTTTCTGAGAAAAAGCAAGCACGGAGGACGAGAATCGCTTTTGCCCTGCGTAGCGTTCCGGGCAGCGGGTAGAACCAGGCAGAGAATTCCCGGCTAGCAGCTTCCCTGTGGCCGGGAAGTGCAAACGTACAGGTTTTCGGCCGAAAACGCGTTTTCCCGCGAAAACTCACACCACGGCTCTTTCTGAGAAAAAGCAAGCACGGAGGACGAGAATCGCTTTTGCCCTGCGTAGCGTTCCGGGCAGCGGGTAGAACCAGGCAGAGAATTCCCGGCTAGCAGCTTCCCTGTGGCCGGGAAGTGCAAACGTACACGTTTTCGGACGAAAACGCGTTTTCCGGCGAAAACGCACACCACGGCTCTTTCTGAGAAAAAGCAAACACGGAGGACGAGAATCGCTTTTGCCCTGCGTAGCGTTCCGGGCAGCGGGTAGAACCAGGCAGAGAATTCCCGGCTAGCACCTTCCCTGTGGCCGGGAAGTGCAAACGTACACGTTTTCGGCCGAAAACGCGTTTACCGGCGAAAACGCACACCACGGCTCTTTCTGAGAAAAAGCAAGCACGGAGGACGAGAATCGCTTTTGCCCTGCGTAGCGTTCCGGGCAGCGGGTAGAACCAGGCAGAGAATTCCCGGCTAGCAGCTTCCCTGTGGCCGGGAAGTGCAAACGTACACGTTTTCGGCCGAAAACGCGTTTTCCGGCGAAAACGAACACCACGGCTCTTTCTGAGAAAAAGCAAGCACGGAGGACGAGAATCGCTTTTGCCCTGCGTAGCGTTCCGGGCAGCGGGTAGAACCAGGCAGAGAATTCCCCTCTAGCAGCTTCCCTGTGGCCGGGAAGTGCAAACGTACACGTTTTCGGCCGAAAACGCACACCACGGCTCTTTCTGAGAAAAAGCAAGCACGGAGGACGAGAATCGCTTTTGCCCTGCGTAGCGTTCCGGGCAGCGGGTAGAACCAGGCAGAGAATTCCCGGCTAGCAGCTTCCCTGTGGCCGGGAAGTGCAAACATACACGTTTTCGGCCGAAAACGCGTTTTCCGGCGAAAACGCACACCACGGCTCTTTCTGAGAAAAAGCAAGCACGGAGGACGAGAATCGCTTTTGCCCTGCGTAGCGTTCCGGGCAGCGGGTAGAACCAGGCAGAGAATTCCCGGCTAGCAGCTTCCTGTGGCCGGGAAGTGCAAACGTACACGTTTTCGGCCGAAAACGCGTTTTCCCGCGAAAACGCACACCACGGCTCTTTCTGAGAAAAAGCAAGCACGGAGGACGAGAATCGCTTTTGCCCTGCGTAGCGTTCTGAGCAGCGGGTAGAAATAGGCAGCGAATTGCCGGCTAGCAGCTTCCCTGTGGCCGGGAAGTGCAAACGTACACGTTTCCGGCCGAAAAAGCGTTTTCCGGAGAAAAAGCACACCATGGCTCTTTCTGAGAAAAAGCAAGCACGGAGGACGAGAATCGCTTTTGCCCTGCGTAGCGTTCCGGGCAGCGGGTAGAACCAGGTAGAGAATTCCCGTCTAGCAGCTTCCCTGTGGCGGGGAAGTGCAAACGTACACGTTTTCGGCCGAAAACGCGTTTTCCGGCGAAAACGCACACCACGGCTCTTACTGAGAAAAAGCAAGCACGGAGGACGAGAATCGCTTTTGCCCTGCGTAGCGTTCTGAGCAGCGGGTAGAAATAGGCAGCGAATTGCCGGCTAGCTGCTTCCCTGTGGCCGGGAAGTGCAAACGTACACGTTTTCGGCCGAAAACGCGTTTTCCGGCGAAAAAGCACACCACGGCTCTTTCTGAGAAAAAGCAAGCACGGAGGACGAGAATCGCTTTTGCCCTGCGTAGCGTTCCGGGCAGCGGGTAGAACCAGGCAGAGAATTCCCGGCTAGCAGCTTCCCTTTGGCCGGGAAGTGCAAACGTACACGTTTTCGGCCGAAAACGCGTTTTCCGGCGAAAACGCACACCACGGCTCTTTCTGAGAAAAAGCAAGCACGGAGGACGAGAATCGCTTTTGCCCTGCGTAGCGTTCCGGGCAGCGGGTAGAACCAGGCAGAGAATTCCCGGCTAGCAGCTTCCCTGTGGCGGGGAAGTGCAAACGTACATGTTTTCGGCCGAAAACGCGTTTTCAGGCGAAAACGCACACCACGGCTCTTTCTGAGAAAAAGCAAGCACGGAGGACGAGAATCGCTTTTGCCCTGCGTAGCGTTCCGGGCAGCGGGTAGAACCAGGCAGAGAATTCCCGGCTAGCAGCTTCCCTGTGGCGGGGAAGTGCAAACGTACACGTTTTCGGCCGAAAACGCGTTTTCCGGCGAAAACGCACACCACGGCTCTTTCTGAGAAAAAGCAAGCACGGAGGACGAGAATCGCTTTTGCCCTGCGTAGCGTTCCGGGCAGCGGGTAGAACCAGGCAGAGAATTCCCGGCTAGCAGCTTCCCTGTGGCCGGGAAGTGCAAACGTACACGTTTTCGGCCGAAAACGCGTTTTCCGGCGAAAAAGCACACCACGGCTCTTTCTGAGAAAAAGCAAGCACGGAGGACGAGAATCGCTTTTGCCCTGCGTAGCGTTCCGGGCAGCGGGTAGAACCAGGCAGAGAATTCCCGGCTAGCAGCTTCCCTGTGGCCGGGAAGTGCAAACGTAAACGTTTTCGGCCGAAAACGCGTTTTCCGGCGAAAACGCACACCACGGCTCTTTCTGAGAAAAAGCAAGCACGGAGGACGAGAATCGCTTTTGCCCTGCGTAGTGTTCCGGGCAGCGGGTAGAACCAGGCAGAGAATTCCCGGCTAGCAGCTTCCCTGTGGCCGGGAAGTGCAAACGTACACGTTTTCGGCCGAAAACGCGTTTTCCGGCGAAAACGCACACCACGGCTCTTTCTGAGAAAAAGCAAGCACGGAGGACGAGAATCGCTTTTGCCCTGCGTAGCGTTCCGGGCAGCGGGTAGAACCAGGCAGAGAATTCCCGGCTAGCAGCTTCCCTGTGGCCGGGAAGTGCAAACGTACACGTTTTCGTCCGAAAACGCGTTTTCCGGCGAAAACGCACACCACGGCTCTTTCTGAGAAAAAGCAAGCACGGAGGACGAGAATCGCTTTTGCCCTGCGTAGCGTTCCGGGCAGCGGGTAGAACCAGGCAGAGAATTCCCGGCTAGCAGCTTCCCTGTGGCGGGGAAGTGCAAACGTACACGTTTTCGGCCGAAAACGCGTTTTCCGGCGAAAACGCACACCACGGCTCTTTCTGAGAAAAAGCAAGCACGGAGGACGAGAATCGCTTTTGCCCTGCGTAGCGTTCCTGGCAGCGGGTAGAACCAGGCAGAGAATTCCCGGCTAGCAGCTTCCCTGTGGCCGGGAAGTGCAAACGTACACGTTTTCGGCCGAAAACGCGTTTTCCGGCGAAAACGCACACCACGGCTCTTTCTGAGAAAAAGCAAGCACGGAGGACGAGAATCGCTTTTGCCCTGCGTAGCGTTCCGGGCAGCGGGTAGAACCAGGCAGAGAATTCCCGGCTAGCAGCTTCCCTGTGGCGGGGAAGTGCAAACGTACATGTTTTCGGCCGAAAACGCGTTTTCAGGCGAAAACGCACACCACGGCTCTTTCTGAGAAAAAGCAAGCACGGAGGACGAGAATCGCTTTTGCCCTGCGTAGCGTTCCGGGCAGCGGGTAGAACCAGGCAGAGAATTCCCGGCTAGCAGCTTCCCTGTGGCGGGGAAGTGCAAACGTACACGTTTTCGGCCGAAAACGCGTTTTCCGGCGAAAACGCACACCACGGCTCTTTCTGAGAAAAAGCAAGCACGGAGGACGAGAATCGCTTTTGCCCTGCGTAGCGTTCCGGGCAGCGGGTAGAACCAGGCACAGAATTCCCGTCTAGCAGCTTCCCTGTGGCGGGGAAGTGCAAACGTACACGTTTCCGTCCGAAAACGCGTTTTCCGGCGAAAACGCACACCACGGCTCTTTCTGAGAAAAAGCAAGCACGGAGGACGAGAATCGCTTTTGCCCTGCGTAGCGTTCCGGGCAGCGGGTAGAACCAGGCAGAGAATTCCCGGCTAGCAGCTTCCCTGTGGCGGGGAAGTGCAAACGTACACGTTTTCGGCCGAAAACGCGTTTTCCCGCGAAAACGCACACCACGGCTCTTTCTGAGAAAAAGCAAGCACGGAGGACGAGAATCGCTTTTGCCCTGCGTAGCGTTCCGGGCAGCGGGTAGAACCAGGCAGAGAATTCCCGGCTAGCAGCTTCCCTGTGGCCGGGAAGTGCAAACGTACACGTTTTCGGCCGAAAACGCGTTTTCCCGCGAAAACGCACACCACGGCTCTTTCTGAGAAAAAGCAAGCACGGAGGACGAGAATCGCTTTTGCCCTGCGTACTGTTCCGGGCAGCGGGTAGAACCAGGCAGAGAATTCCCGGCTAGCAGCTTCCCTGTGGCCGGAAAGTGCAAACGTACACGTTTTCGGCCGAAAACGCGTTTTCCGGCGAAAACGCACACCACGGCTCTTTCTGAGAAAAAGCAAGCACGGAGGACGAGAATCGCTTTTGCCCTGCGTAGCGTTCCGGGCAGCGGGTAGAACCAGGCAGAGAATTCCCGGCTAGCAGCTTCCCTGTGGCCGGGAAGTGCAAACGTACACGTTTTCGGCCGAAAACGCGTTTTCCGGCGAAAACGCACACCACGGCTCTTTCTGAGAAAAAGCAAGCACGGAGGACGAGAATCGCTTTCGCCCTGCGTAGCGTTCCGGGCAGCGGGTAGAACCAGGCAGAGAATTCCCGGCTAGCAGCTTCCCTGTGGCCGGGAAGTGCAAACATACACGTTTTCGCCGAAAACACGTTTTCCGGCAAAAACGCACACCACGGCTCTTTCTGAGAAAAAGCAAGCACGGAGGACGAGAATCGCTTTTGCCCTGCGTAGCGTTCCGGGCAGCGGGTAGAACCAGGCAGAGAATTCCCGGCTAGCAGCTTCCCTGTGGCCGGGAAGTGCAAACGTACACGTTTTCGGCCGAAAACGCGTTTACCGGCGAAAACGCACACCACGGCTCTTTCTGAGAAAAAGCAAGCACGGAGGACGAGAATCGCTTTTGCCCTGCGTAGCGTTCCGGGCAGCGGGTAGAACCAGGCAGAGAATTCCCGGCTAGCAGCTTCCCTGTGGCGGGGAAGTGCAAACGTACACGTTTTCGGCCGAAAACGCGTTTTCCGGCGAAAACGCACACCACGGCTCTTTCTGAGAAAAAGCAAGCACGGAGGACGAGAATCGCTTTTGCCCTGCGTAGCGTTCCGGGCAGCGGGTAGAACCAGGCAGAGAATTCCCGTCTAGCAGCTTCCCTGTGGCCGGGAAGTGCAAACGTACACGTTTTCGTCCGAAAACGCGTTTTCCGGCGAAAACGCACACCACGGCTCTTTCTGAGAAAAAGCAAGCACGGAGGACGAGAATCGCTTTTGCCCTGCGTAGCGTTCCGGGCAGCGTGTAGAACCAGGCAGAGAATTCCCGGCTAGCAGCTTCCCTGTGGCCGGGAAGTGCAAACGTACACGTTTTCGGCCGAAAACGCGTTTTCCCGCGAAAACGCACACCACGGCTCTTTCTGAGAAAAAGCAAGCACGGAGGACGAGAATCGCTTTTGCCCTGCGTAGTGTTCCGGGCAGCGGGTAGAACCAGGCAGAGAATTCCCGGCTAGCAGCTTCCCTGTGGCGGGGAAGTGCAAACGTACACGTTTTCGGCCGAAAACGCGTTTTCCGGCGAAAACGCACACCACGGCTCTTTCTGAGAAAAAGCAAGCACGGAGGACGAGAATCGCTTTTGCCCTGCGTAGCGTTCCGGGCAGCGGGTAGAACCAGGCAGAGAATTCCCGGCTAGCAGCTTCCCTGTGGCCGGGAAGTGCAAACGTACACGTTTTCGGCCGAAAACGCGTTTTCCGGCGAAAAAGCACACCACGGCTCTTTCTGAGAAAAAGCAAGCACGGAGGACGAGAATCGCTTTTGCCCTGCGTAGCGTTCCGGGCAGCGGGTAGAACCAGGCAGAGAATTCCCGGCTAGCAGCTTCCCTGTGGCCGGGAAGTGCAAACGTAAACGTTTTCGGCCGAAAACGCGTTTTCCGGCGAAAACGCACACCACGGCTCTTTCTGAGAAAAAGCAAGCACGGAGGACGAGAATCGCTTTTGCCCTGCGTAGTGTTCCGGGCAGCGGGTAGAACCAGGCAGAGAATTCCCGGCTAGCAGCTTCCCTGTGGCCGGGAAGTGCAAACGTACACGTTTTCGGCCGAAAACGCGTTTTCCGGCGAAAACGCACACCACGGCTCTTTCTGAGAAAAAGCAAGCACGGAGGACGAGAATCGCTTTTGCCCTGCGTAGCGTTCCGGGCAGCGGGTAGAACCAGGCAGAGAATTCCCGGCTAGCAGCTTCCCTGTGGCCGGGAAGTGCAAACGTACACGTTTTCGTCCGAAAACGCGTTTTCCGGCGAAAACGCACACCACGGCTCTTTCTGAGAAAAAGCAAGCACGGAGGACGAGAATCGCTTTTGCCCTGCGTAGCGTTCCGGGCAGCGGGTAGAACCAGGCAGAGAATTCCCGGCTAGCAGCTTCCCTGTGGCGGGGAAGTGCAAACGTACACGTTTTCGGCCGAAAACGCGTTTTCCGGCGAAAACGCACACCACGGCTCTTTCTGAGAAAAAGCAAGCACGGAGGACGAGAATCGCTTTTGCCCTGCGTAGCGTTCCTGGCAGCGGGTAGAACCAGGCAGAGAATTCCCGGCTAGCAGCTTCCCTGTGGCCGGGAAGTGCAAACGTACACGTTTTCGGCCGAAAACGCGTTTTCCGGCGAAAACGCACACCACGGCTCTTTCTGAGAAAAAGCAAGCACGGAGGACGAGAATCGCTTTTGCCCTGCGTAGCGTTCCGGGCAGCGGGTAGAACCAGGCAGAGAATTCCCGGCTAGCAGCTTCCCTGTGGCGGGGAAGTGCAAACGTACATGTTTTCGGCCGAAAACGCGTTTTCAGGCGAAAACGCACACCACGGCTCTTTCTGAGAAAAAGCAAGCACGGAGGACGAGAATCGCTTTTGCCCTGCGTAGCGTTCCGGGCAGCGGGTAGAACCAGGCAGAGAATTCCCGGCTAGCAGCTTCCCTGTGGCGGGGAAGTGCAAACGTACACGTTTTCGGCCGAAAACGCGTTTTCCGGCGAAAACGCACACCACGGCTCTTTCTGAGAAAAAGCAAGCACGGAGGACGAGAATCGCTTTTGCCCTGCGTAGCGTTCCGGGCAGCGGGTAGAACCAGGCACAGAATTCCCGTCTAGCAGCTTCCCTGTGGCGGGGAAGTGCAAACGTACACGTTTCCGTCCGAAAACGCGTTTTCCGGCGAAAACGCACACCACGGCTCTTTCTGAGAAAAAGCAAGCACGGAGGACGAGAATCGCTTTTGCCCTGCGTAGCGTTCCGGGCAGCGGGTAGAACCAGGCAGAGAATTCCCGGCTAGCAGCTTCCCTGTGGCGGGGAAGTGCAAACGTACACGTTTTCGGCCGAAAACGCGTTTTCCCGCGAAAACGCACACCACGGCTCTTTCTGAGAAAAAGCAAGCACGGAGGACGAGAATCGCTTTTGCCCTGCGTAGCGTTCCGGGCAGCGGGTAGAACCAGGCAGAGAATTCCCGGCTAGCAGCTTCCCTGTGGCCGGGAAGTGCAAACGTACACGTTTTCGGCCGAAAACGCGTTTTCCCGCGAAAACGCACACCACGGCTCTTTCTGAGAAAAAGCAAGCACGGAGGACGAGAATCGCTTTTGCCCTGCGTACTGTTCCGGGCAGCGGGTAGAACCAGGCAGAGAATTCCCGGCTAGCAGCTTCCCTGTGGCCGGAAAGTGCAAACGTACACGTTTTCGGCCGAAAACGCGTTTTCCGGCGAAAACGCACACCACGGCTCTTTCTGAGAAAAAGCAAGCACGGAGGACGAGAATCGCTTTTGCCCTGCGTAGCGTTCCGGGCAGCGGGTAGAACCAGGCAGAGAATTCCCGGCTAGCAGCTTCCCTGTGGCCGGGAAGTGCAAACGTACACGTTTTCGGCCGAAAACGCGTTTTCCGGCGAAAACGCACACCACGGCTCTTTCTGAGAAAAAGCAAGCACGGAGGACGAGAATCGCTTTCGCCCTGCGTAGCGTTCCGGGCAGCGGGTAGAACCAGGCAGAGAATTCCCGGCTAGCAGCTTCCCTGTGGCCGGGAAGTGCAAACATACACGTTTTCGCCGAAAACACGTTTTCCGGCAAAAACGCACACCACGGCTCTTTCTGAGAAAAAGCAAGCACGGAGGACGAGAATCGCTTTTGCCCTGCGTAGCGTTCCGGGCAGCGGGTAGAACCAGGCAGAGAATTCCCGGCTAGCAGCTTCCCTGTGGCCGGGAAGTGCAAACGTACACGTTTTCGGCCGAAAACGCGTTTACCGGCGAAAACGCACACCACGGCTCTTTCTGAGAAAAAGCAAGCACGGAGGACGAGAATCGCTTTTGCCCTGCGTAGCGTTCCGGGCAGCGGGTAGAACCAGGCAGAGAATTCCCGGCTAGCAGCTTCCCTGTGGCGGGGAAGTGCAAACGTACACGTTTTCGGCCGAAAACGCGTTTTCCGGCGAAAACGCACACCACGGCTCTTTCTGAGAAAAAGCAAGCACGGAGGACGAGAATCGCTTTTGCCCTGCGTAGCGTTCCGGGCAGCGGGTAGAACCAGGCAGAGAATTCCCGTCTAGCAGCTTCCCTGTGGCCGGGAAGTGCAAACGTACACGTTTTCGTCCGAAAACGCGTTTTCCGGCGAAAACGCACACCACGGCTCTTTCTGAGAAAAAGCAAGCACGGAGGACGAGAATCGCTTTTGCCCTGCGTAGCGTTCCGGGCAGCGTGTAGAACCAGGCAGAGAATTCCCGGCTAGCAGCTTCCCTGTGGCCGGGAAGTGCAAACGTACACGTTTTCGGCCGAAAACGCGTTTTCCCGCGAAAACGCACACCACGGCTCTTTCTGAGAAAAAGCAAGCACGGAGGACGAGAATCGCTTTTGCCCTGCGTAGCGTTCCGGGCAGCGGGTAGAACCAGGCAGAGAATTCCCGGCTAGCAGCTTCCCTGTGGCGGGGAAGTGCAAACGTACACGTTTTCGGCCGAAAACGCGTTTTCCGGCGAAAACGCACACCACGGCTCTTTCTGAGAAAAAGCAAGCACGGAAGACGAGAATCGCTTTTGCCCTGCGTAGCGTTCTGAGCAGCGGGTAGAAATAGGCAGCGAATTGCCGGCTAGCAGCTTCCCTGTGGCCGGGAAGTGCAAACTTACACGTTTTCGGCCGAAAACGCGTCTTCCGGCGAAAAAGCACACCATGGCTCTTCCTGAGAAAAAGCAAGCACGGAGGACGAGAATCGTTTTTGCCCTGCGTAGCGTTCCTGGCAGCGGGTAGAACCAGGCAGAGAATTCCCGTCTAGCAGCTTCCCTGTGGCGGCGAAGTGCAAACGTACACGTTTTCGGCCGAAAACGCGTTTTCCGGCGAAAACGCACACCACGGCTCATTCTGAGAAAAAGCAAGCACGGAGGACGAGAATCGCTTTTGCCCTGCGTAGCGCTCCGGGCAGCGGGTAGAACCAGGCAGAGAATTCCCGTCTAGCAGCTTCCCTGTGGCGGGGAAGTGCAAACGTACACGTTTTCGGCCGAAAACGCGTTTTCCGGCGAAAACGCACACCACGGCTCTTTCTGAGAAAAAGCAAGCACGGAGGACGAGAATCGCTTTTGCCCTGCGTAGTGTTCCGGGCAGCGGGTAGAACCAGGCAGAGAATTCCCGGCTAGCAGCTTCCCTGTGGCCGGGAAGTGCAAACGTACACGTTTTTGGCCGAAAACGCGTTTTCCGGCGAAAACGCACATCACGGCTCTTTCTGAGAAAAAGCAAGCACGGAGGACGAGAATCGCTTTTGCCCTGCGTAGCGTTCCGGGCAGCGGGTAGAACCAGGCAGAGAATTCCCGGCTAGCAGCTTCCCTGTGGCGGGGAAGTGCAAACGTACACGTTTTCGGCCGAAAACGCGTTTTCCGGCGAAAACGCACACCACGGCTCTTTCTGAGAAAAAGCAAGCACGGAGGACGAGAATCGCTTTTGCCCTGCGTAGCGTTCCGGGCAGCGGGTAGAACCAGGCAGAGAATTCCCGGCTAGCAGCTTCCCTGTGGCGGGGAAGTGCAAACGTACACGTTTTCGGCCGAAAACGCGTTTTCCGGCGAAAACGCACACCACGGCTCTTTCTGAGAAAAAGCAAGCACGGAGGACGAGAATCGCTTTTGCCCTGCGTAGCGTTCCGGGCAGCGGGTAGAACCAGGCACAGAATTCCCGTCTAGCAGCTTCCCTGTGGCGGGGAAGTGCAAACGTACACGTTTTCGGCCGAAAACGCGTTTTCCGGCGAAAACGCACACCACGGCTCTTTCTGAGAAAAAGCAAGCACGGAGGACGAGAATCGCTTTTGCCCTGCGTAGCGTTCCGGGCAGCGGGTAGAACCAGGCAGAGAATTCCCGGCTAGCAGCTTCCCTGTGGCCGGGAAGTGCAAACGTACACGTTTTGGCCCGAAAAAGCGTTTTCTGGCGAAAACGCACACCACGGCTCTTTCTGGGAAAAAGCAAGCACGGAGGACGAGAATCGCTTTTGCCCTGCGTAGCGTTCTGAGCAGCGGGTAGAACCAGGCAGAGAATTCCCGGCTAGCAGCTTCCCTGTGGCCGGGAAGTGCAAACGTACACGTTTTCGGCCGAAAACGCGTTTTCCCGCGAAAACGCACACCACGGCTCTTTCTGAGAAAAAGCAAGCACGGAGGACGAGAATCGCTTTTGCCCTGCGTAGCGTTCCGGGCAGAGGGTAGAACCAGGCAGAGAATTCCCGGCTAGCAGCTTCCCTGTGGCCGGGAAGTGCAAATGTACACGTTTTCGGCCGAAAACGCGTTTTCCGCGAAAACGCACACCACGGCTCTTTCTGAGAAAAAGAAAGCACGGAGGACGAGAATCGCTTTTGCCCTGCGTAGCGTTCTGAGCAGCGGGTAGAAATAGGCAGCGAATTGCCGGCTAGCAGCTTCCCTGTGGCCGGGAAGTGCAAACTTACACGTTTTCGGCCGAAAACGCGTCTTCCGGCGAAAAAGCACACCATGGCTCTTCCTGAGAAAAAGCAAGCACGGAGGACGAGAATCGTTTTTGCCCTGCGTAGCGTTCCTGGCAGCGGGTAGAACCAGGCAGAGAATTCCCGTCTAGCAGCTTCCCTGTGGCGGGGAAGTGCAAACGTACACGTTTTCGGCCGAAAACGCGTTTTCCGGCGAAAACGCACACCACGGCTCATTCTGAGAAAAAGCAAGCACGGAGGACGAGAATCGCTTTTGCCCTGCGTAGCGCTCCGGGCAGCGGGTAGAACCAGGCAGAGAATTCCCGTCTAGCAGCTTCCCTGTGGCGGGGAAGTGCAAACGTACACGTTTTCGGCCGAAAACGCGTTTTCCGGCGAAAACGCACACCACGGCTCTTTCTGAGAAAAAGCAAGCACGGAGGACGAGAATCGCTTTTGCCCTGCGTAGCGTTCCGGGCAGCGGGTAGAACCAGGCAGAGAATTCCCGGCTAGCAGCTTCCCTGTGGCCGGGAAGTGCAAACGTACACGTTTTCGGCCGAAAACGCGTTTTCCGGCGAAAACGCACACCACGGCTCTTTCTGAGAAAAAGCAAGCACGGAGGACGAGAATCGCTTTTGCCCTGCGTAGTGTTCCGGGCAGCGGGTAGAACCAGGCAGAGAATTCCCGGCTAGCAGCTTCCCTGTGGCCGGGAAGTGCAAACGTACACGTTTTCGGCCGAAAACGCGTTTTCCGGCGAAAACGCACACCACGGCTCTTTCTGAGAAAAAGCAAGCACGGAGGACGAGAATCGCTTTTGCCCTGCGTAGCGTTCCGGGCAGCGGGTAGAACCAGGCAGAGAATTCCCGGCTAGCAGCTTCCCTGTGGCGGGGAAGTGCAAACGTACACGTTTTCGGCCGAAAACACGTTTTCCGGCGAAAACGCACACCACGGCTCTTTCTGAGAAAAAGCAAGCACGGAGGACGAGAATCGCTTTTGCCCTGCGTAGCGTTCCGGGCAGCGGGTAGAACCAGGCAGAGAATTCCCGGCTAGCAGCTTCCCTGTGGCGGGGAAGTGCAAACGTACACGTTTTCGGCCGAAAACGCGTTTTCCGGCGAAAACGCACACCACGGCTCTTTCTGAGAAAAAGCAAGCACGGAGGACGAGAATCGCTTTTGCCCTGCGTAGCGTTCCGGGCAGCGGGTAGAACCAGGCACAGAATTCCCGTCTAGCAGCTTCCCTGTGGCGGGGAAGTGCAAACGTACACGTTTTCGGCCGAAAACGCGTTTTCCGGCGAAAACGCACACCACGGCTCTTTCTGAGAAAAAGCAAGCACGGAGGACGAGAATCGCTTTTGCCCTGCGTAGCGTTCCGGGCAGCGGGTAGAACCAGGCAGAGAATTCCCGGCTAGCAGCTTCCCTGTGGCCGGGAAGTGCAAACGTACACGTTTTGGCCCGAAAAAGCGTTTTCTGGCGAAAACGCACACCACGGCTCTTTCTGAGAAAAAGCAAGCACGGAGGACGAGAATCGCTTTTGCCCTGCGTAGCGTTCTGAGCAGCGGGTAGAACCAGGCAGAGAATTCCCGGCTAGCAGCTTCCCTGTGGCCGGGAAGTGCAAACGTACACGTTTTCGGCCGAAAACGCGTTTTCCGCGAAAACGCACACCACGGCTCTTTCTGAGAAAAAGAAAGCACGGAGGACGAGAATCGCTTTTGCCCTGCGTATCGTTCTGAGCAGCGGGTAGAAATAGGCAGCGAATTGCCGGCTAGCAGCTTCCCTGTGGCCGGGAAGTTCAAACGTACACGTTTTCGGCCGAAAACGCATTTTCCGGAGAAAAAGCACACCATGGCTCTTTCTGAGAAAAAGCAAGCACGGAGGACGAGAATCGCTTTTGCCCTGCGTAGCGTTCCTGGCAGCGGGTAGAACCAGGCAGAGAATTCCCGGCTAGCAGCTTCCCTGTGGCGGGGAAGTGCAAACGTACACGTTTTCGGCCGAAAACACGTTTTCCGGCGAAAACGCACACCACGGCTCTTTCTGAGAAAAAGCAAGCACGGAGGACGAGAATCGCTTTTGCCCTGTGTAGCGTTCTGAGCAGCGGGTAGAAATAGGCAGCGAATTGCCGGCTAGCAGCTTCCCTGTGGCCGGGAAGTGCAAACGTACACGTTTTCGGCCGAAAACGCGTTTTCCGGCGAAAAAGCACACCATGGCTCTTTCTGAGAAAAAGCAAGCGCGGAGGACGAGAACCGCTTTTGCCCTGCGTAGCGTTCCGGGCAGCGGGTAGAACCAGGCAGAGAATTCCCGTCTAGCAGCTTCCCTGTGGCGGGGAAGTGCAAACGTACACGTTTTCGGCCGAAAACGCGTTTTCTGGCGAAAACGCACACCACGGCTCTTTCTGAGAAAAAGCAAGCACGGAGGACGAGAATCGCTTTTGCCCTGCGTAGCGTTCCGGGCAGCGGGTAGAACCAGGCAGAGAATTCCCGGCTAGCAGCTTCCCTGTGGCCGGGAAGTGCAAACGTACACGTTTTCGGCCGAAAACGCGTTTTCCGGCGAAAACGCACACCACGGCTCTTTCTGAGAAAAAGCAAGCACGGAGGACGAGAATCGCTTTTGCCCTGCGTAGTGTTCCGGGCAGCGGGTAGAACCAGGCAGAGAATTCCCGGCTAGCAGCTTCCCTGTGGCCGGGAAGTGCAAACGTACACGTTTTCGGCCGAAAATGCGTTTTCCGGCGAAAACGCACACCACGGCTCTTTCTGAGAAAAAGCAAGCACGGAGGACGAGAATCGCTTTTGCCCTGCGTAGCGTTCCGGGCAGCGGGTAGAACCAGGCAGAGAATTCCCGGCTAGCAGCTTCCCTGTGGCCGGGAAGTGCAAACGTACACGTTTTCGGCCGAAAACGCGTTTTCCGGCGAAAACGCACACCACGGCTCTTTCTGAGAAAAAGCAAGCACGGAGGACGAGAATCGCTTTTGCCCTGCGTAGCGTTCCGGGCAGCGGGTAGAACCAGGCAGAGAATTCCCGGCTAGCAGCTTCCCTGTGGCCGGGAAGTGCAAACGTACAGGTTTTCGCCGAAAACGCGTTTTCCCGCGAAAACTCACACCACGGCTCTTTCTGAGAAAAAGCAAGCACGGAGGACGAGAATCGCTTTTGCCCTGCGTAGCGTTCCGGGCAGCGGGTAGAACCAGGCAGAGAATTCCCGTCTAGCAGCTTCCCTGTGGCCGGGAAGTGCAAACGTACACGTTTTCGGCCGAAAACGCGTTTTCCGGCGAAAACGCACACCACGGCTCTTTCTGAGAAAAAGCAAGCACGGAGGACGAGAATCGCTTTTGCCCTGCGTAGCGTTCCGGGCAGCGGGTAGAACCAGGCAGACAATTCCCGGCTAGCAGCTTCCCTGTGGCGGGGAAGTGCAAACGTACACGTTTTCGGCCGAAAACGCGTTTTCCGGCGAAAACGCACACCACGGCTCTTTCTGAGAAAAAGCAAGCACGGAGGACGAGAATCGCTTTTGCCCTGCGTAGCGTTCCGGGCAGCGGGTAGAACCAGGCACAGAATTCCCGTCTAGCAGCTTCCCTGTGGCGGGGAAGTGCAAACGTACACGTTTTCGGCCGAAAACGCGTTTTCCGGCGAAAACGCACACCACGGCTCTTTCTGAGAAAAAGCAAGCACGGAGGACGAGAATCGCTTTTGCCCTGCGTAGCGTTCCGGGCAGCGGGTAGAACCAGGCAGAGAATTCCCGGCTAGCAGCTTCCCTGTGGCCGGGAAGTGCAAACGTACACGTTTTGGCCCGAAAAAGCGTTTTCTGGCGAAAACGCACACCACGGCTCTTTCTGGGAAAAAGCAAGCACGGAGGACGAGAATCGCTTTTGCCCTGCGTAGCGTTCTGAGCAGCGGGTAGAACCAGGCAGAGAATTCCCGGCTAGCAGCTTCCCTGTGGCGGGGAAGTGCAAACGTACACGTTTTCGGCCGAAAACGCGTTTTCCGGCGAAAACGCACACCACGGCTCTTTCTGAGAAAAAGCAAGCACGGAGGACGAGAATCGCTTTTGCCCTGCGTAGCGTTCCGGGCAGCGGGTAGAACCAGGCACAGAATTCCCGTCTAGCAGCTTCCCTGTGGCGGGGAAGTGCAAACGTACACGTTTTCGGCCGAAAACGCGTTTTCCGGCGAAAACGCACACCACGGCTCTTTCTGAGAAAAAGCAAGCACGGAGGACGAGAATCGCTTTTGCCCTGCGTAGCGTTCCGGGCAGCGGGTAGAACCAGGCAGAGAATTCCCGGCTAGCAGCTTCCCTGTGGCCGGGAAGTGCAAACGTACACGTTTTGGCCCGAAAAAGCGTTTTCTGGCGAAAACGCACACCACGGCTCTTTCTGGGAAAAAGCAAGCACGGAGGACGAGAATCGCTTTTGCCCTGCGTAGCGTTCTGAGCAGCGGGTAGAACCAGGCAGAGAATTCCCGGCTAGCAGCTTCCCTGTGGCCGGGAAGTGCAAACGTACACGTTTTCGGCCGAAAACGCGTTTTCCCGCGAAAACGCACACCACGGCTCTTTCTGAGAAAAAGCAAGCACGGAGGACGAGAATCGCTTTTGCCCTGCGTAGCGTTCCGGGCAGAGGGTAGAACCAGGCAGAGAATTCCCGGCTAGCAGCTTCCCTGTGGCCGGGAAGTGCAAACGTACACGTTTTCGGCCGAAAACGCGTTTTCCGCGAAAACGCACACCACGGCTCTTTCTGAGAAAAAGAAAGCACGGAGGACGAGAATCGCTTTTGCCCTGCGTAGCGTTCTGAGCAGCGGGTAGAAATAGGCAGCGAATTGCCGGCTAGCAGCTTCCCTGTGGCCGGGAAGTGCAAACTTACACGTTTTCGGCCGAAAACGCGTCTTCCGGCGAAAAAGCACACCATGGCTCTTCCTGAGAAAAAGCAAGCACGGAGGACGAGAATCGTTTTTGCCCTGCGTAGCGTTCCTGGCAGCGGGTAGAACCAGGCAGAGAATTCCCGTCTAGCAGCTTCCCTGTGGCGGGGAAGTGCAAACGTACACGTTTTCGGCCGAAAACGCGTTTTCCGGCGAAAACGCACACCACGGCTCATTCTGAGAAAAAGCAAGCACGGAGGACGAGAATCGCTTTTGCCCTGCGTAGCGCTCCGGGCAGCGGGTAGAACCAGGCAGAGAATTCCCGTCTAGCAGCTTCCCTGTGGCGGGGAAGTGCAAACGTACACGTTTTCGGCCGAAAACGCGTTTTCCGGCGAAAACGCACACCACGGCTCTTTCTGAGAAAAAGCAAGCACGGAGGACGAGAATCGCTTTTGCCCTGCGTAGCGTTCCGGGCAGCGGGTAGAACCAGGCAGAGAATTCCCGGCTAGCAGCTTCCCTGTGGCCGGGAAGTGCAAACGTACACGTTTTCGGCCGAAAACGCGTTTTCCGGCGAAAACGCACACCACGGCTCTTTCTGAGAAAAAGCAAGCACGGAGGACGAGAATCGCTTTTGCCCTGCGTAG
This sequence comes from Athene noctua, assembly GCF_965140245.1. Lineage (NCBI taxonomy): Eukaryota > Metazoa > Chordata > Aves > Strigiformes > Strigidae > Athene > Athene noctua. The sequence continues at coordinate 86,630 of NW_027437720.1, forward strand.
TGTTCCGGGCAGCGGGTAGAACCAGGCAGAGAATTCCCGGCTAGCAGCTTCCCTGTGGCCGGGAAGTGCAAACGTACACGTTTTCGGCCGAAAACGCGTTTTCCGGCGAAAACGCACACCACGGCTCTTTCTGAGAAAAAGCAAGCACGGAGGACGAGAATCGCTTTTGCCCTGCGTAGCGTTCCGGGCAGCGGGTAGAACCAGGCAGAGAATTCCCGGCTAGCAGCTTCCCTGTGGCGGGGAAGTGCAAACGTACACGTTTTCGGCCGAAAACACGTTTTCCGGCGAAAACGCACACCACGGCTCTTTCTGAGAAAAAGCAAGCACGGAGGACGAGAATCGCTTTTGCCCTGCGTAGCGTTCCGGGCAGCGGGTAGAACCAGGCAGAGAATTCCCGGCTAGCAGCTTCCCTGTGGCGGGGAAGTGCAAACGTACACGTTTTCGGCCGAAAACGCGTTTTCCGGCGAAAACGCACACCACGGCTCTTTCTGAGAAAAAGCAAGCACGGAGGACGAGAATCGCTTTTGCCCTGCGTAGCGTTCCGGGCAGCGGGTAGAACCAGGCACAGAATTCCCGTCTAGCAGCTTCCCTGTGGCGGGGAAGTGCAAACGTACACGTTTTCGGCCGAAAACGCGTTTTCCGGCGAAAACGCACACCACGGCTCTTTCTGAGAAAAAGCAAGCACGGAGGACGAGAATCGCTTTTGCCCTGCGTAGCGTTCCGGGCAGCGGGTAGAACCAGGCAGAGAATTCCCGGCTAGCAGCTTCCCTGTGGCCGGGAAGTGCAAACGTACACGTTTTGGCCCGAAAAAGCGTTTTCTGGCGAAAACGCACACCACGGCTCTTTCTGAGAAAAAGCAAGCACGGAGGACGAGAATCGCTTTTGCCCTGCGTAGCGTTCTGAGCAGCGGGTAGAACCAGGCAGAGAATTCCCGGCTAGCAGCTTCCCTGTGGCCGGGAAGTGCAAACGTACACGTTTTCGGCCGAAAACGCGTTTTCCGCGAAAACGCACACCACGGCTCTTTCTGAGAAAAAGAAAGCACGGAGGACGAGAATCGCTTTTGCCCTGCGTATCGTTCTGAGCAGCGGGTAGAAATAGGCAGCGAATTGCCGGCTAGCAGCTTCCCTGTGGCCGGGAAGTTCAAACGTACACGTTTTCGGCCGAAAACGCATTTTCCGGAGAAAAAGCACACCATGGCTCTTTCTGAGAAAAAGCAAGCACGGAGGACGAGAATCGCTTTTGCCCTGCGTAGCGTTCCTGGCAGCGGGTAGAACCAGGCAGAGAATTCCCGGCTAGCAGCTTCCCTGTGGCGGGGAAGTGCAAACGTACACGTTTTCGGCCGAAAACACGTTTTCCGGCGAAAACGCACACCACGGCTCTTTCTGAGAAAAAGCAAGCACGGAGGACGAGAATCGCTTTTGCCCTGTGTAGCGTTCTGAGCAGCGGGTAGAAATAGGCAGCGAATTGCCGGCTAGCAGCTTCCCTGTGGCCGGGAAGTGCAAACGTACACGTTTTCGGCCGAAAACGCGTTTTCCGGCGAAAAAGCACACCATGGCTCTTTCTGAGAAAAAGCAAGCGCGGAGGACGAGAATCGCTTTTGCCCTGCGTAGCGTTCCGGGCAGCGGGTAGAACCAGGCAGAGAATTCCCGTCTAGCAGCTTCCCTGTGGCGGGGAAGTGCAAACGTACACGTTTTCGGCCGAAAACGCGTTTTCTGGCGAAAACGCACACCACGGCTCTTTCTGAGAAAAAGCAAGCACGGAGGACGAGAATCGCTTTTGCCCTGCGTAGCGTTCCGGGCAGCGGGTAGAACCAGGCAGAGAATTCCCGGCTAGCAGCTTCCCTGTGGCCGGGAAGTGCAAACGTACACGTTTTCGGCCGAAAACGCGTTTTCCGGCGAAAACGCACACCACGGCTCTTTCTGAGAAAAAGCAAGCACGGAGGACGAGAATCGCTTTTGCCCTGCGTAGTGTTCCGGGCAGCGGGTAGAACCAGGCAGAGAATTCCCGGCTAGCAGCTTCCCTGTGGCCGGGAAGTGCAAACGTACACGTTTTCGGCCGAAAATGCGTTTTCCGGCGAAAACGCACACCACGGCTCTTTCTGAGAAAAAGCAAGCACGGAGGACGAGAATCGCTTTTGCCCTGCGTAGCGTTCCGGGCAGCGGGTAGAACCAGGCAGAGAATTCCCGGCTAGCAGCTTCCCTGTGGCCGGGAAGTGCAAACGTACACGTTTTCGGCCGAAAACGCGTTTTCCGGCGAAAACGCACACCACGGCTCTTTCTGAGAAAAAGCAAGCACGGAGGACGAGAATCGCTTTTGCCCTGCGTAGCGTTCCGGGCAGCGGGTAGAACCAGGCAGAGAATTCCCGGCTAGCAGCTTCCCTGTGGCCGGGAAGTGCAAACGTACAGGTTTTCGCCGAAAACGCGTTTTCCCGCGAAAACTCACACCACGGCTCTTTCTGAGAAAAAGCAAGCACGGAGGACGAGAATCGCTTTTGCCCTGCGTAGCGTTCCGGGCAGCGGGTAGAACCAGGCAGAGAATTCCCGTCTAGCAGCTTCCCTGTGGCCGGGAAGTGCAAACGTACACGTTTTCGGCCGAAAACGCGTTTTCCGGCGAAAACGCACACCACGGCTCTTTCTGAGAAAAAGCAAGCACGGAGGACGAGAATCGCTTTTGCCCTGCGTAGCGTTCCGGGCAGCGGGTAGAACCAGGCAGAGAATTCCCGGCTAGCACCTTCCCTGTGGCCGGGAAGTGCAAACGTACACGTTTTCGGCCGAAAACGCGTTTACCGGCGAAAACGCACACCACGGCTCTTTCTGAGAAAAAGCAAGCACGGAGGACGAGAATCGCTTTTGCCCTGCGTAGCGTTCCGGGCAGCGCGTAGAACCAGGCAAAGAATTCCCGGCTAGCAGCTTCCCTGTGGCCGGGAAGTGCAAACGTACACGTTTTCGGCCGAAAACGCGTTTTCCGGCGAAAACGAACACCACGGCTCTTTCTGAGAAAAAGCAAGCACGGAGGACGAGAATCGCTTTTGCCCTGCGTAGCGTTCCGGGCAGCGGGTAGAACCAGGCAGAGAATTCCCGTCTAGCAGCTTCCCTGTGGCCGGGAAGTGCAAACGTACACGTTTTCGGCCGAAAACGCACACCACGGCTCTTTCTGAGAAAAAGCAAGCACGGAGGACGAGAATCGCTTTTGCCCTGCGTAGTGTTCCGGGCAGCGGGTAGAACCAGGCAGAGAATTGCCGGCTAGCAGCTTCCCTGTGGCCGGGAAGTGCAAACGTACACGTTTTCGGCCGAAAACGCGTTTTCCGGCGAAAACGCACACCACGGCTCTTTCTGAGAAAAAGCAAGCACGGAGGACGAGAATCGCTTTTGCCCTGCGTAGCGTTCCGGGCAGCGGGTAGAACCAGGCAGAGAATTCCCGGCTAGCAGCTTCCTGTGGCCGGGAAGTGCAAACGTACACGTTTTCGGCCGAAAACGCGTTTTCCCGCGAAAACGCACACCACGGCTCTTTCTGAGAAAAAGCAAGCACGGAGGACGAGAATCGCTTTTGCCCTGCGTAGCGTTCTGAGCAGCGGGTAGAAATAGGCAGCGAATTGCCGGCTAGCAGCTTCCCTGTGGCCGGGAAGTGCAAACGTACACGTTTCCGGCCGAAAACGCGTTTTCCGGAGAAAAAGCACACCATGGCTCTTTCTGAGAAAAAGCAAGCACGGAGGACGAGAATCGCTTAAGCCCTGCGTAGCGTTCCGGGCAGCGGGTAGAACCAGGCAGAGAATTCCCGGCTAGCAGCTTCCCTGTGGCCGGGAAGTGCAAACGTACACGTTTTCGGCCGAAAACTCGTTTTCCGGCGAAAACGCACACCACGGCTCTTTCTGAGAAAAAGCAAGCACGGAGGACGAGAATCGCTTTTGCCCTGCGTAGCGTTCCTGGCAGCGGGTAGAACCAGGCAGAGAATTCCCGGCTAGCAGCTTCCCTGTGGCGGGGAAGTGCAAACGTACACGTTTTCGGCCGAAAACGCGTTTTCCCGCGAAAACGCACACCACGGCTCTTTCTGAGAAAAAGCAAGCACGGAGGACGAGAATCGCTTTTGCCCTGCGTAGCGTTCCGGGCAGCGGGTAGAACCAGGCAGAGAATTCCCGTCTAGCAGCTTCCCTGTGGCGGGGAAGTGCAAACGTACATGTTTTCGGCCGAAAACGCGTTTTCAGGCGAAAACGCACACCACGGCTCTTTCTGAGAAAAAGCAAGCACGGAGGACGAGAATCGCTTTTGCCCTGCGTAGCGTTCTGAGCAGCGGGAAGAAATAGGCAGCGAATTGCCGGCTAGCAGCTTCCCTATGGCCGGGAAGTGCAAACGTACACGTTTTCGGCCGAAAACGCGTTTTCCGGCGAAAAAGCACAGCACGGCTCTTTCTGAGACAAAGCAAGCACGGAGGACGAGAATCGCTTTTGCCCTGCGTAGCGTTCCGGGCAGCGGGTAGAACCAGGCAGAGAATTCCCGGCTAGCAGCTTCCCTGTGGCCGGGAAGTGCAAACGTACACGTTTTCGGCCGAAAACGCGTTTTCCGGAGAAAAAGCACACCATGGCTCTTTCTGAGAAAAAGCAAGCACGGAGGACGAGAATCGCTTTTGCCCTGCGTAGCGTTCCTGGCAGCGGGTAGAACCAGGCAGAGAATTCCCGGCTAGCAGCTTCCCTGTGGCGGGGAAGTGCAAACGTACACGTTTTCGGCCGAAAACACGTTTTCCGGCGAAAACGCACACCACGGCTCTTTCTGAGAAAAAGCAAGCACGGAGGACGAGAATCGCTTTTGCCCTGTGTAGCGTTCTGAGCAGCGGGTAGAAATAGGCAGCGAATTGCCGGCTAGCAGCTTCCCTGTGGCCGGGAAGTGCAAACGTACACGTTTTCGGCCGAAAACGCGTTTTCCGGCGAAAAAGCACACCATGGCTCTTTCTGAGAAAAAGCAAGCGCGGAGGACGAGAATCGCTTTTGCCCTGCGTAGCGTTCCGGGCAGCGGGTAGAACCAGGCAGAGAATTCCCGTCTAGCAGCTTCCCTGTGGCGGGGAAGTGCAAACGTACACGTTTTCGGCCGAAAACGCGTTTTCCGGCGAAAACGCACACCACGGCTCTTTCTGAGAAAAAGCAAGCACGGAGGACGAGAATCGCTTTTGCCCTGCGTAGTGTTCCGGGCAGCGGGTAGAACCAGGCAGAGAATTCCCGGCTAGCAGCTTCCCTGTGGCCGGGAAGTGCAAACGTACACGTTTTCGGCCGAAAATGCGTTTTCCGGCGAAAACGCACACCACGGCTCTTTCTGAGAAAAAGCAAGCACGGAGGACGAGAATCGCTTTTGCCCTGCGTAGCGTTCCGGGCAGCGGGTAGAACCAGGCAGAGAATTCCCGGCTAGCAGCTTCCCTGTGGCCGGGAAGTGCAAACGTACACGTTTTCGGCCGAAAACGCGTTTTCCGGCGAAAACGCACACCACGGCTCTTTCTGAGAAAAAGCAAGCACGGAGGACGAGAATCGCTTTTGCCCTGCGTAGCGTTCCGGGCAGCGGGTAGAACCAGGCAGAGAATTCCCGGCTAGCAGCTTCCCTGTGGCCGGGAAGTGCAAACGTACAGGTTTTCGGCCGAAAACGCGTTTTCCCGCGAAAACTCACACCACGGCTCTTTCTGAGAAAAAGCAAGCACGGAGGACGAGAATCGCTTTTGCCCTGCGTAGCGTTCCGGGCAGCGGGTAGAACCAGGCAGAGAATTCCCGTCTAGCAGCTTCCCTGTGGCCGGGAAGTGCAAACGTACACGTTTTCGGCCGAAAACGCGTTTTCCGGCTAAAACGCACACCACGGCTCTTTCTGAGAAAAAGCAAGCACGGAGGACGAGAATCGCTTTTGCCCTGCGTAGCGTTCCGGGCAGCGGGTAGAACCAGGCAGAGAATTCCCGGCTAGCACCTTCCCTGTGGCCGGGAAGTGCAAACGTACACGTTTTCGGCCGAAAACGCGTTTACCGGCGAAAACGCACACCACGGCTCTTTCTGAGAAAAAGCAAGCACGGAGGACGAGAATCGCTTTTGCCCTGGTAGCGTTCCGGGCAGCGCGTAGAACCAGGCAGAGAATTCCCGGCTAGCAGCTTCCCTGTGGCCGGGAAGTGCAAACGTACACGTTTTCGGCCGAAAACGCGTTTTCCGGCGAAAAAGCACAGCACGGCTCTTTCTGAGACAAAGCAAGCACGGAGGACGAGAATCGCTTTTGCCCTGCGTAGCGTTCCGGGCAGCGGGTAGAACCAGGCAGAGAATTCCCGGCTAGCAGCTTCCCTGTGGCCGGGAAGTGCAAACGTACACGTTTTCGGCCGAAAACGCGTTTTCCGGACAAAAAGCACACCATGGCTCTTTCTGAGAAAAAGCAAGCACGGAGGACGAGAATCGCTTTTGCCCTGCGTAGCGTTCCTGGCAGCGGGTAGAACCAGGCAGAGAATTCCCGGCTAGCAGCTTCCCTGTGGCGGGGAAGTGCAAACGTACACGTTTTCGGCCGAAAACACGTTTTCCGGCGAAAACGCACACCACGGCTCTTTCTGAGAAAAAGCAAGCACGGAGGACGAGAATCGCTTTTGCCCTGTGTAGCGTTCTGAGCAGCGGGTAGAAATAGGCAGCGAATTGCCGGCTAGCAGCTTCCCTGTGGCCGGGAAGTGCAAACGTACACGTTTTCGGCCGAAAACGCGTTTTCCGGCGAAAAAGCACACCATGGCTCTTTCTGAGAAAAAGCAAGCGCGGAGGACGAGAATCGCTTTTGCCCTGCGTAGCGTTCCGGGCAGCGGGTAGAACCAGGCAGAGAATTCCCGGCTAGCAGCTTCCCTGTGGCCGGGAAGTGCAAACGTACACGTTTTCGGCCGAAAACGCGTTTTCCGGCGAAAACGCACACCACGGCTCTTTCTGAGAAAAAGCAAGCACGGAGGACGAGAATCGCTTTTGCCCTGCGTAGCGTTCCGGGCAGCGGGTAGAACCAGGCAGAGAATTCCCGGCTAGCAGCTTCCCTGTGGCCGGGAAGTGCAAACGTACAGGTTTTCGCCGAAAACGCGTTTTCCCGCGAAAACTCACACCACGGCTCTTTCTGAGAAAAAGCAAGCACGGAGGACGAGAATCGCTTTTGCCCTGCGTAGCGTTCCGGGCAGCGGGTAGAACCAGGCAGAGAATTCCCGTCTAGCAGCTTCCCTGTGGCCGGGAAGTGCAAACGTACACGTTTTCGGCCGAAAACGCGTTTTCCGGCGAAAACGCACACCACGGCTCTTTCTGAGAAAAAGCAAGCACGGAGGACGAGAATCGCTTTTGCCCTGCGTAGCGTTCCGGGCAGCGGGTAGAACCAGGCAGAGAATTCCCGGCTAGCACCTTCCCTGTGGCCGGGAAGTGCAAACGTACACGTTTTCGGCCGAAAACGCGTTTACCGGCGAAAACGCACACCACGGCTCTTTCTGAGAAAAAGCAAGCACGGAGGACGAGAATCGCTTTTGCCCTGCGTAGCGTTCCGGGCAGCGCGTAGAACCAGGCAGAGAATTCCCGGCTAGCAGCTTCCCTGTGGCCGGGAAGTGCAAACGTACACGTTTTCGGCCGAAAACGCGTTTTCCGGCGAAAACGAACACCACGGCTCTTTCTGAGAAAAAGCAAGCACGGAGGACGAGAATCGCTTTTGCCCTGCGTAGCGTTCCGGGCAGCGGGTAGAACCAGGCAGAGAATTCCCGTCTAGCAGCTTCCCTGTGGCCGGGAAGTGCAAACGTACACGTTTTCGGCCGAAAACGCACACCACGGCTCTTTCTGAGAAAAAGCAAGCACGGAGGACGAGAATCGCTTTTGCCCTGCGTAGTGTTCCGGGCAGCGGGTAGAACCAGGCAGAGAATTGCCGGCTAGCAGCTTCCCTGTGGCCGGGAAGTGCAAACGTACACGTTTTCGGCCGAAAACGCGTTTTCCGGCGAAAACGCACACCACGGCTCTTTCTGAGAAAAAGCAAGCACGGAGGACGAGAATCGCTTTTGCCCTGCGTAGCGTTCCGGGCAGCGGGTAGAACCAGGCAGAGAATTCCCGGCTAGCAGCTTCCTGTGGCCGGGAAGTGCAAACGTACACGTTTTCGGCCGAAAACGCGTTTTCCCGCGAAAACGCACACCACGGCTCTTTCTGAGAAAAAGCAAGCACGGAGGACGAGAATCGCTTTTGCCCTGCGTAGCGTTCTGAGCAGCGGGTAGAAATAGGCAGCGAATTGCCGGCTAGCAGCTTCCCTGTGGCCGGGAAGTGCAAACGTACACGTTTCCGGCCGAAAACGCGTTTTCCGGAGAAAAAGCACACCATGGCTCTTTCTGAGAAAAAGCAAGCACGGAGGACGAGAATCGCTTAAGCCCTGCGTAGCGTTCCGGGCAGCGGGTAGAACCAGGTAGAGAATTCCCGGCTAGCAGCTTCCCTGTGGCCGGGAAGTGCAAACGTACACGTTTTCGGCCGAAAACGCGTTTTCCGGCGAAAACGCACACCACGGCTCTTTCTGAGAAAAAGCAAGCACGGAGGACGAGAATCGCTTTTGCCCTGCGTAGCGTTCCTGGCAGCGGGTAGAACCAGGCAGAGAATTCCCGGCTAGCAGCTTCCCTGTGGCGGGGAAGTGCAAACGTACACGTTTTCGGCCGAAAACGCGTTTTCCGGCGAAAACGCACACCACGGCTCTTTCTGAGAAAAAGCAAGCACGGAGGACGAGAATCGCTTTTGCCCTGCGTAGCGTTCCGGGCAGCGGGTAGAACCAGGCAGAGAATTCCCGGCTAGCAGCTTCCCTGTGGCGGGGAAGTGCAAACGTACATGTTTTCGGCCGAAAACGCGTTTTCAGGCGAAAACGCACACCACGGCTCTTTCTGAGAAAAAGCAAGCACGGAGGACGAGAATCGCTTTTGCCCTGCGTAGCGTTCTGAGCAGCGGGAAGAAATAGGCAGCGAATTGCCGGCTAGCAGCTTCCCTATGGCCGGGAAGTGCAAACGTACACGTTTTCGGCCGAAAACGCGTTTTCCGGCGAAAAAGCACAGCACGGCTCTTTCTGAGACAAAGCAAGCACGGAGGACGAGAATCGCTTTTGCCCTGCGTAGCGTTCCGGGCAGCGGGTAGAACCAGGCAGAGAATTCCCGGCTAGCAGCTTCCCTGTGGCCGGGAAGTGCAAACGTACACGTTTTCGGCCGAAAACGCGTTTTCCGGAGAAAAAGCACACCATGGCTCTTTCTGAGAAAAAGCAAGCACGGAGGACGAGAATCGCTTTTGCCCTGCGTAGCGTTCCTGGCAGCGGGTAGAACAAGGCAGAGAATTCCCGGCTAGCAGCTTCCCTGTGGCGGGGAAGTGCAAACGTACACGTTTTTGGCCGAAAACACGTTTTCCGGCGAAAACGCACACCACGGCTCTTTCTGAGAAAAAGCAAGCACGGAGGACGAGAATCGCTTTTGCCCTGTGTAGCGTTCTGAGCAGCGGGTAGAAATAGGCAGCGAATTGCCGGCTAGCAGCTTCCCTGTGGCCGGGAAGTGCAAACGTACACGTTTTCGGCCGAAAACGCGTTTTCCGGCGAAAAAGCACACCACGGCTCTTTCTGAGAAAAAGCAAGCACGGAGGACGAGAATCGCTTTTGCCCTGCGTAGCGTTCCGGGCAGCGGGTAGAACCAGGCAGAGAATTCCCGGCTAGCAGCTTCCCTGTGGCCGGGAAGTGCAAACGTACACGTTTTCGGCCGAAAATGCGTTTTCCGGCGAAAACGCACACCACGGCTCTTTCTGAGAAAAAGCAAGCACGGAGGACGAGAATCGCTTTTGCCCTGCGTAGCGTTCCGGGCAGCGGGTAGAACCAGGCAGAGAATTCCCGGCTAGCAGCTTCCCTGTGGCCGGGAAGTGCAAACGTACACGTTTTCGGCCGAAAACGCGTTTTCCGGCGAAAACGCACACCACGGCTCTTTCTGAGAAAAAGCAAGCACGGAGGACGAGAATCGCTTTTGCCCTGCGTAGCGTTCCGGGCAGCGGGTAGAACCAGGCAGAGAATTCCCGGCTAGCAGCTTCCCTGTGGCCGGGAAGTGCAAACGTACAGGTTTTCGGCCGAAAACGCGTTTTCCCGCGAAAACTCACACCACGGCTCTTTCTGAGAAAAAGCAAGCACGGAGGACGAGAATCGCTTTTGCCCTGCGTAGCGTTCCGGGCAGCGGGTAGAACCAGGCAGAGAATTCCCGTCTAGCAGCTTCCCTGTGGCCGGGAAGTGCAAACGTACACGTTTTCGGCCGAAAACGCGTTTTCCGGCTAAAACGCACACCACGGCTCTTTCTGAGAAAAAGCAAGCACGGAGGACGAGAATCGCTTTTGCCCTGCGTAGCGTTCCGGGCAGCGGGTAGAACCAGGCAGAGAATTCCCGGCTAGCAGCTTCCCTGTGGCCGGGAAGTGCAAACGTACACGTTTTCGGCCGAAAACGCGTTTACCGGCGAAAACGCACACCACGGCTCTTTCTGAGAAAAAGCAAGCACGGAGGACGAGAATCGCTTTTGCCCTGGTAGCGTTCCGGGCAGCGCGTAGAACCAGGCAGAGAATTCCCGGCTAGCAGCTTCCCTGTGGCCGGGAAGTGCAAACGTACACGTTTCCGGCCGAAAACGCGTTTTCCGGCGAAAACGAACACCACGGCTCTTTCTGAGAAAAAGCAAGCACGGAGGACGAGAATCGCTTTTGCCCTGCGTAGCGTTCCGGGCAGCGGGTAGAACCAGGCAGAGAATTCCCGGCTAGCAGCTTCCCTGTGGCCGGGAAGTGCAAACGTACACGTTTTCGGCCGAAAACGCGTTTTCCGGAGAAAAAGCACACCATGGCTCTTTCTGAGAAAAAGCAAGCACGGAGGACGAGAATCGCTTTTGCCCTGCGTAGCGTTCCTGGCAGCGGGTAGAACCAGGCAGAGAATTCCCGGCTAGCAGCTTCCCTGTGGCGGGGAAGTGCAAACGTACACGTTTTCGGCCGAAAACACGTTTTCCGGCGAAAACGCACACCACGGCTCTTTCTGAGAAAAAGCAAGCACGGAGGACGATAATCGCTTTTGCCCTGTGTAGCGTTCTGAGCAGCGGGTAGAAATAGGCAGCGAATTGCCGGCTAGCAGCTTCCCTGTGGCCGGGAAGTGCAAACGTACACGTTTTCGGCCGAAAACGCGTTTTCCGGCGAAAAAGCACACCATGGCTCTTTCTGAGAAAAAGCAAGCGCGGAGGACGAGAATCGCTTTTGCCCTGCGTAGCGTTCCGGGCAGCGGGTAGAACCAGGCAGAGAATTCCCGTCTAGCAGCTTCCCTGTGGCGGGGAAGTGCAAACGTACACGTTTTCGGCCGAAAACGCGTTTTCCGGCGAAAAAGCACACCATGGCTCTTTCTGAGAAAAAGCAAGCGCGGAGGACGAGAATCGCTTTTGCCCTGCGTAGCGTTCCGGGCAGCGGGTAGAACCAGGCAGAGAATTCCCGGCTAGCAGCTTCCCTGTGGCGGGGAATTGCAAACGTACACGTTTTCGGCCGAAAACGCGTTTTCCGGCGAAAACGCACACCACGGCTCTTTCTGAGAAAAAGCAAGCACGGAGGACGAGAATCGCTTTTGCCCTGCGTAGCGTTCCGGGCAGCGCGTAGAACCAGGCAGAGAATTCCCGGCTAGCAGCTTCCCTGTGGCCGGGAAGTGCAAACGTACACGTTTTCGGCCGAAAACGCGTTTTCCGGCGAAAACGAACACCACGGCTCTTTCTGAGAAAAAGCAAGCACGGAGGACGAGAATCGCTTTTGCCCTGCGTAGCGTTCCGGGCAGCGGGTAGAACCAGGCAGAGAATTCCCGTCTAGCAGCTTCCCTGTGGCCGGGAAGTGCAAACGTACACGTTTTCGGCCGAAAACGCACACCACGGCTCTTTCTGAGAAAAAGCAAGCACGGAGGACGAGAATCGCTTTTGCCCTGCGTAGTGTTCCGGGCAGCGGGTAGAACCAGGCAGAGAATTGCCGGCTAGCAGCTTCCCTGTGGCCGGGAAGTGCAAACGTACACGTTTTCGGCCGAAAACGCGTTTTCCGGCGAAAACGCACACCACGGCTCTTTCTGAGAAAAAGCAAGCACGGAGGACGAGAATCGCTTTTGCCCTGCGTAGCGTTCCGGGCAGCGGGTAGAACCAGGCAGAGAATTCCCGGCTAGCAGCTTCCTGTGGCCGGGAAGTGCAAACGTACACGTTTTCGGCCGAAAACGCGTTTTCCCGCGAAAACGCACACCACGGCTCTTTCTGAGAAAAAGCAAGCACGGAGGACGAGAATCGCTTTTGCCCTGCGTAGCGTTCTGAGCAGCGGGTAGAAATAGGCAGCGAATTGCCGGCTAGCAGCTTCCCTGTGGCCGGGAAGTGCAAACGTACACGTTTCCGGCCGAAAACGCGTTTTCCGGAGAAAAAGCACACCATGGCTCTTTCTGAGAAAAAGCAAGCACGGAGGACGAGAATCGCTTAAGCCCTGCGTAGCGTTCCGGGCAGCGGGTAGAACCAGGTAGAGAATTCCCGGCTAGCAGCTTCCCTGTGGCCGGGAAGTGCAAACGTACACGTTTTCGGCCGAAAACGCGTTTTCCGGCGAAAACGCACACCACGGCTCTTTCTGAGAAAAAGCAAGCACGGAGGACGAGAATCGCTTTTGCCCTGCGTAGCGTTCCTGGCAGCGGGTAGAACCAGGCAGAGAATTCCCGGCTAGCAGCTTCCCTGTGGCGGGGAAGTGCAAACGTACACGTTTTCGGCCGAAAACGCGTTTTCCGGCGAAAACGCACACCACGGCTCTTTCTGAGAAAAAGCAAGCACGGAGGACGAGAATCGCTTTTGCCCTGCGTAGCGTTCCGGGCAGCGGGTAGAACCAGGCAGAGAATTCCCGTCTAGCAGCTTCCCTGTGGCGGGGAAGTGCAAACGTACATGTTTTCGGCCGAAAACGCGTTTTCAGGCGAAAACACACACCACGGCTCTTTCTGAGAAAAAGCAAGCACGGAGGACGAGAATCGCTTTTGCCCTGCGTAGCGTTCTGAGCAGCGGGAAGAAATAGGCAGCGAATTGCCGGCTAGCAGCTTCCCTATGGCCGGGAAGTGCAAACGTACACGTTTTCGGCCGAAAACTCGTTTTCCGGCGAAAAAGCACAGCACGGCTCTTTCTGAGACAAAGCAAGCACGGAGGACGAGAATCGCTTTTGCCCTGCGTAGCGTTCCGGGCAGCGGGTAGAACCAGGCAGAGAATTCCCGGCTAGCAGCTTCCCTGTGGCCGGGAAGTGCAAACGTACACGTTTTCGGCCGAAAACGCGTTTTCCGGAGAAAAAGCACACCATGGCTCTTTCTGAGAAAAAGCAAGCACGGAGGACGAGAATCGCTTTTGCCCTGCGTAGCGTTCCTGGCAGCGGGTAGAACAAGGCAGAGAATTCCCGGCTAGCAGCTTCCCTGTGGCGGGGAAGTGCAAACGTACACGTTTTTGGCCGAAAACACGTTTTCCGGCGAAAACGCACACCACGGCTCTTTCTGAGAAAAAGCAAGCACGGAGGACGAGAATCGCTTTTGCCCTGTGTAGCGTTCTGAGCAGCGGGTAGAAATAGGCAGCGAATTGCCGGCTAGCAGCTTCCCTGTGGCCGGGAAGTGCAAACGTACACGTTTTCGGCCGAAAACGCGTTTTCCGGCGAAAAAGCACACCACGGCTCTTTCTGAGAAAAAGCAAGCACGGAGGACGAGAATCGCTTTTGCCCTGCGTAGCGTTCCGGGCAGCGGGTAGAACCAGGCAGAGAATTCCCGGCTAGCAGCTTCCCTGTGGCCGGGAAGTGCAAACGTACACGTTTTCGGCCGAAAATGCGTTTTCCGGCGAAAACGCACACCACGGCTCTTTCTGAGAAAAAGCAAGCACGGAGGACGAGAATCGCTTTTGCCCTGCGTAGCGTTCCGGGCAGCGGGTAGAACCAGGCAGAGAATTCCCGGCTAGCAGCTTCCCTGTGGCCGGGAAGTGCAAACGTACACGTTTTCGGCCGAAAACGCGTTTTCCGGCGAAAACGCACACCACGGCTCTTTCTGAGAAAAAGCAAGCACGGAGGACGAGAATCGCTTTTGCCCTGCGTAGCGTTCCGGGCAGCGGGTAGAACCAGGCAGAGAATTCCCGGCTAGCAGCTTCCCTGTGGCCGGGAAGTGCAAACGTACAGGTTTTCGGCCGAAAACGCGTTTTCCCGCGAAAACTCACACCACGGCTCTTTCTGAGAAAAAGCAAGCACGGAGGACGAGAATCGCTTTTGCCCTGCGTAGCGTTCCGGGCAGCGGGTAGAACCAGGCAGAGAATTCCCGTCTAGCAGCTTCCCTGTGGCCGGGAAGTGCAAACGTACACGTTTTCGGCCGAAAACGCGTTTTCCGGCTAAAACGCACACCACGGCTCTTTCTGAGAAAAAGCAAGCACGGAGGACGAGAATCGCTTTTGCCCTGCGTAGCGTTCCGGGCAGCGGGTAGAACCAGGCAGAGAATTCCCGGCTAGCACCTTCCCTGTGGCCGGGAAGTGCAAACGTACACGTTTTCGGCCGAAAACGCGTTTACCGGCGAAAACGCACACCACGGCTCTTTCTGAGAAAAAGCAAGCACGGAGGACGAGAATCGCTTTTGCCCTGGTAGCGTTCCGGGCAGCGCGTAGAACCAGGCAGAGAATTCCCGGCTAGCAGCTTCCCTGTGGCCGGGAAGTGCAAACGTACACGTTTTCGGCCGAAAACGCGTTTTCCGGCGAAAAAGCACAGCACGGCTCTTTCTGAGACAAAGCAAGCACGGAGGACGAGAATCGCTTTTGCCCTGCGTAGCGTTCCGGGCAGCGGGTAGAACCAGGCAGAGAATTCCCGGCTAGCAGCTTCCCTGTGGCCGGGAAGTGCAAACGTACACGTTTTCGGCCGAAAACGCGTTTTCCGGAGAAAAAGCACACCATGGCTCTTTCTGAGAAAAAGCAAGCACGGAGGACGAGAATCGCTTTTGCCCTGCGTAGCGTTCCTGGCAGCGGGTAGAACCAGGCAGAGAATTCCCGGCTAGCAGCTTCCCTGTGGCGGGGAAGTGCAAACGTACACGTTTTCGGCCGAAAACACGTTTTCCGGCGAAAACGCACACCACGGCTCTTTCTGAGAAAAAGCAAGCACGGAGGACGAGAATCGCTTTTGCCCTGTGTAGCGTTCTGAGCAGCGGGTAGAAATAGGCAGCGAATTGCCGGCTAGCAGCTTCCCTGTGGCCGGGAAGTGCAAACGTACACGTTTTCGGCCGAAAACGCGTTTTCCGGCGAAAAAGCACACCATGGCTCTTTCTGAGAAAAAGCAAGCGCGGAGGACGAGAATCGCTTTTGCCCTGCGTAGCGTTCCGGGCAGCGGGTAGAACCAGGCAGAGAATTCCCGTCTAGCAGCTTCCCTGTGGCGGGGAAGTGCAAACGTACACGTTTTCGGCCGAAAACGCGTTTTCCGGCGAAAAAGCACACCATGGCTCTTTCTGAGAAAAAGCAAGCGCGGAGGACGAGAATCGCTTTTGCCCTGCGTAGCGTTCCGGGCAGCGGGTAGAACCAGGCAGAGAATTCCCGGCTAGCAGCTTCCCTGTGGCGGGGAATTGCAAACGTACACGTTTTCGGCCGAAAACGCGTTTTCCGGCGAAAACGCACACCACGGCTCTTTCTGAGAAAAAGCAAGCACGGAGGACGAGAATCGCTTTTGCCCTGCGTAGTGTTCCGGGCAGCGGGTAGAACCAGGCAGAGAATTCCCGGCTAGCAGCTTCCCTGTGGCCGGGAAGTGCAAACGTACACGTTTTCGGCCGAAAATGCGTTTTCCGGCGAAAACGCACACCACGGCTCTTTCTGAGAAAAAGCAAGCACGGAGGACGAGAATCGCTTTTGCCCTGCGTAGCGTTCCGGGCAGCGGGTAGAACCAGGCAGAGAATTCCCGGCTAGCAGCTTCCCTGTGGCCGGGAAGTGCAAACGTACACGTTTTCGGCCGAAAACGCGTTTTCCGGCGAAAACGCACACCACGGCTCTTTCTGAGAAAAAGCAAGCACGGAGGACGAGAATCGCTTTTGCCCTGCGTAGCGTTCCGGGCAGCGGGTAGAACCAGGCAGAGAATTCCCGGCTAGCAGCTTCCCTGTGGCCGGGAAGTGCAAACGTACAGGTTTTCGGCCGAAAACGCGTTTTTCCGCGAAAACTCACACCACGGCTCTTTCTGAGAAAAAGCAAGCACGGAGGACGAGAATCGCTTTTGCCCTGCGTAGCGTTCCGGGCAGCGGGTAGAACCAGGCAGAGAATTCCCGTCTAGCAGCTTCCCTGTGGCCGGGAAGTGCAAACGTACACGTTTTCGGCCGAAAACGCGTTTTCCGTCGAAAACGCACACCACGGCTCTTTCTGAGAAAAAGCAAGCACGGAGGACGAGAATCGCTTTTGCCCTGCGTAGCGTTCCGGGCAGCGGGTAGAACCAGGCAGAGAATTCCCGGCTAGCAGCTTCCCTGTGGCCGGGAAGTGCAAACGTACACGTTTTCGGCCGAAAACGCGTTTTCCGGCGAAAACGCACACCACGGCTCTTTCTGAGAAAAAGCAAGCACGGAGGACGAGAATCGCTTTTGCCCTGCGTAGCGTTCCGGGCAGCGGGTAGAACCAGGCAGAGAATTCCCGGCTAGCAGCTTCCCTGTGGCCGGGAAGTGCAAACGTACAGGTTTTCGGCCGAAAACGCGTTTTCCCGCGAAAACTCACACCACGGCTCTTTCTGAGAAAAAGCAAGCACGGAGGACGAGAATCGCTTTTGCCCTGCGTAGCGTTCCGGGCAGCGGGTAGAACCAGGCAGAGAATTCCCGTCTAGCAGCTTCCCTGTGGCCGGGAAGTGCAAACGTACACGTTTTCGGCCGAAAACGCGTTTTCCGGCGAAAACGCACACCACGGCTCTTTCTGAGAAAAAGCAAGCACGGAGGACGAGAATCGCTTTTGCCCTGCGTAGCGTTCCGGGCAGCGGGTAGAACCAGGCAGAGAATTCCCGGCTAGCACCTTCCCTGTGGCCGGGAAGTGCAAACGTACAGGTTTTCGGCCGAAAACGCGTTTACCGGCGAAAACGCACACCACGGCTCTTTCTGAGAAAAAGCAAGCACGGAGGACGAGAATCGCTTTTGCCCTGCGTAGCGTTCCGGGCAGCGGGTAGAACCAGGCAGAGAATTCCCTTCTAGCAGCTTCCCTGTGGCCGGGAAGTGCAAACGTACACGTTTTCGGCCGAAAACGCACACCACGGCTCTTTCTGAGAAAAAGCAAGCACGGAGGACGAGAATCGCTTTTGCCCTCCGTAGTGTTCCGGGCAGAGGGTAGAACCAGGCAGAGAATTGCCGGCTAGCAGCTTCCCTGTGGCCGGGAAGTGCAAACGTACACGTTTTCGGCCGAAAACGCGTTTTCCGGCGAAAACGCACACCACGGCTCTTTCTGAGAAAAAGCAAGCACGGAGGACGAGAATCGCTTTTGCCCTGCGTAGCGTTCCGGGCAGCGGGTAGAACCAGGCAGAGAATTCCCGGCTAGCAGCTTCCTGTGGCCGGGAAGTGCAAACGTACACGTTTTCGGCCGAAAACGCGTTTTCCCGCGAAAACGCACACCACGGCTCTTTCTGAGAAAAAGCAAGCACGGAGGACGAGAATCGCTTTTGCCCTGCGTAGCGTTCTGAGCAGCGGGTAGAAATAGGCAGAGAATTCCCGGCTAGCAGCTTCCTGTGGCCGGGAAGTGCAAACGTACACGTTTCCGGCCGAAAACTCGTTTTCCGGAGAAAAAGCACACCATGGCTCTTTCTGAGAAAAAGCAAGCACGGAGGACGAGAATCGCTTAAGCCCTGCGTAGCGTTCCGGGCAGCGGGTAGAACCAGGTAGAGAATTCCCGGCTAGCAGCTTCCCTGTGGCCGGGAAGTGCAAACGTACACGTTTTCGGCCGAAAACTCGTTTTCCGGCGAAAACGCACACCACGGCTCTTTCTGAGAAAAAGCAAGCACGGAGGACGAGAATCGCTTTTGCCCTGCGTAGCGTTCCTGGCAGCGGGTAGAACCAGGCAGAGAATTCCCGGCTAGCAGCTTCCCTGTGGCCGGGAAGTGCAAACGTACACGTTTTCGGCCGAAAACGCGTTTTCCCGCGAAAACGCACACCACGGCTCTTTCTGAGAAAAAGCAAGCACGGAGGACGAGAATCGCTTTTGCCCTGAGTAGCGTTCTGAGCACCGGGAAGAAATAGGCAGCGAATTGCCGGCTAGCAGCTTCCCTATGGCCGGGAAGTGCAAACGTACACGTTTTCGGCCGAAAACGCGTTTTCCGGCGAAAAAGCACACCACGGCTCTTTCTGAGACAAAGCAAGCACGGAGGACGAGAATCGCTTTTGCCCTGCGTAGCGTTCCGGGCAGCGGGTAGAACCAGGCAGAGAATTCCCGGCTAGCACCTTCCCTGTGGCCGGGAAGTGCAAACGTACACGTTTTCGGCCGAAAACGCCTTTTCTGGCGAAAACGCACACCACGGCTCTTTCTGAGAAAAAGCAAGCACGGAGGACGAGGATCGCTTTTGCCCTGCGTAGCGTTCCGGGCAGCGGGTAGAACCAGGCAGAGAATTCCCGGCTAGCAGCTTCCCTGTGGCCGGGAAGTGCAAACGTACACGTTTTCGGCCGAAAACGCGTTTTCCGGCGAAAACGCACACCACGGCTCTTTCTGAGAAAAAGCAAGCACGGAGGACGAGAATCGCTTTTGCCCTGCGTAGCGTTCCGGGCAGCGGGTAGAACCAGGCAGAGAATTCCCGGCTAGCAGCTTCCCTGTGGCCGGGAAGTGCAAACGTACACGTTTTCGGCCGAAAACGCGTTTTCCGGCGAAAACGCACACCACGGCTATTTCTGAGAAAAAGCAAGCACGGAGGACGAGAATCGCTTTTGCCCTGCGTAGCGTTCCGGGCAGCGGGTAGAACCAGGCAGAGAATTCCCGGCTAGCAGCTTCCCTGTGGCCGGGAAGTGCAAACGTACACGTTTTCGGCCGAAAACGCGTTTTCCGGCGAAAACGCACACCACGGCTCTTTCTGAGAAAAAGCAAGCACGGAGGACGAGAATCGCTTTTGCCCTGCGTAGCGTTCCGGGCAGCGGGTAGAACCAGGCAGAGAATTCCCGGCTAACAGCTTCCCTGTGGCGGGGAAGTGCAAACGTACACGTTTTCGACCGAAAACGCGTTTTCTGGCGAAAACGCACACCACGGCTCTTTCTGAGAAAAAGCAAGCACGGAGGACGAGAATCGCTTTTGCCCTGCGTAGCGTTCCGGGCAGCGGGTAGAACCAGGCAGAGAATTCCCGGCTAGCAGCTTCCCTGTGGCCGGGAAGTGCAAACGTACACGTTTTCGTCCGAAAACGCGTTTTCCGGCGAAAACGCACACCACGGCTCTTTCTGAGAAAAAGCAAGCACGGAGGACGAGAATCGCTTTTGCCCTGCGTAGCGTTCCGGGCAGCGGGTAGAACCAGGCAGAGAATTCCCGGCTAGCACCTTCCCTGTGGCCGGGAAGTGCAAACGTACACGTTTTCGGCCGAAAACGCGTTTTCCCGCAAAAACGCACACCACGGCTCTTTCTGAGAAAAAGCAAGCACGGAGGACGAGAATCGCTTTTGCCCTGCGTAGCGTTCCGGGCAGCGGGTAGAACCAGGCAGAGAATTCCCGGCTAGCAGCTTCCCTGTGGCGGGGAAGTGCAAACGTACACGTTTTCGGCCGAAAACGCGTTTTCCCGCGAAAACGCACACCACGGCTCTTTCTGAGAAAAAGCAAGCACGGAGGACGAGAATCGCTTTTGCCCTGCGTAGCGTTCCGGGCAGCGGGTAGAACCAGGCAGAGAATTCCCGTCTAGCAGCTTCCCTGTGGCCGGGAAGTGCAAACGTACACGTTTTCGGCCGAAAACGCGTTTTCCGGCGAAAACGCACACCACGGCTCATTCTGAGAAAAAGCAAGCACGGAGGACGAGAATCGCTTTTGCCCTGCGTAGCGCTCCGGGCAGCGGGTAGAACCAGGCAGAGAATTCCCGTCTAGCAGCTTCCCTGTGGCCGGGAAGTGCAAACGTACACGTTTTCGGCCGAAAACGCGTTTTCCGGCGAAAACGCACACCACGGCTCTTTCTGAGAAAAAGCAAGCTCGGAGGACGAGAATCGCTTTTGCCCTGCGTAGCGTTCCGGGCAGCGGGTAGAACCAGGCAGAGAATTCCCGGCTAGCAGCTTCCCTGTGGCCGGGAAGTGCAAACGTACACGTTTTCGGCCGAAAACGCGTTTTCTGGCGAAAACGCACACCACGGCTCTTTCTGAGAAAAAGCAAGCACGGAGGACGAGAATCGCTTTTGCCCTGCGTAGTGTTCCGGGCAGCGGGTAGAACCAGGCAGAGAATTCCCGGCTAGCAGCTTCCCTGTGGCCGGGAAGTGCAAACGTACACGTTTTCGGCCGAAAACGCGTTTTCCGGCGAAAACGCACACCACGGCTCTTTCTGAGAAAAAGCAAGCACGGAGGACGAGAACCGCTTTTGCCCTGCGTAGCGTTCCGGGCAGCGGGTAGAACCAGGCAGAGAATTCCCGGCTAGCAGCTTCCCTGTGGCCGGGAAGTGCAAACGTACACGTTTTCGGCCGAAAACGCGTTTTCCGGCGAAAACGCACACCACGGCTCTTTCTGAGAAAAAGCAAGCACGGAGGACGAGAATCGCTTTTGCCCTGCGTAGCGTTCCGGGCAGCGGGTAGAACCAGGCAGAGAATTCCCGGCTAGCAGCTTCCCTGTGGCCGGGAAGTGCAAACGTACACGTTTTCGGCCGAAAACGCGTTTTCCGGCGAAAACGCACACCACGGCTCTTTCTGAGAAAAAGCAAGCACGGAGGACGAGAATCGCTTTTGCCCTGCGTAGCGTTCCGGGCAGCGGGTAGAACCAGGCAGAGAATTCCCGGCTAGCAGCTTCCCTGTGGCCGGGAAGTGCAAACGTATACGTTTACGCCGAAAACGCGTTTTCCGGCGAAAACGCACACCACGGCTCTTTCTGAGAAAAAGCAAGCACGGAGGACGAGAATCGCTTTTGCCCTGCGTAGCGTTCCGGGCAGCGGGTAGAACCAGGCAGAGAATTCCCGTCTAGCAGCTTCCCTGTGGCCGGGAAGTGCAAACGTACACGTTTTCGGCCGAAAACGCGTTTTCCGGCGAAAACGCACACCACGGCTCTTTCTGAGAAAAAGCAAGCACGGAGGACGAGAATCGCTTTTGCCCTGCGTAGCGTTCCGGGCAGCGGGTAGAAGCAGGCAGAGAATTCCCGGCTAGCAGCTTCCCTGTGGCCGGGAAGTGCAAACGTACACGTTTTCGGCCGAAAACGCGTTTTCCCGCGAAAACGCACACCACGGCTCTTTCTGAGAAAAAGCAAGCACGGAGGACGAGAATCGCTTTTGCCCTGCGTAGTGTTCCGGGCAGCGGGTAGAACCAGGCAGAGAATTCCCGGCTAGCAGCTTCCCTGTGGCCGGGAAGTGCAAACGTACACGTTTTCGGCCGAAAACGCATTTTCCGGCGAAAAAGCACACCATGGCTCTTTCTGAGAAAAAGCAAGCACGGAGGACGAGAATCGCTTTTGCCCTGCATAGCGTTCTGAGCAGCGGGTAGAAATAGGCAGCGAATTGCCGGCTAGCAGCTTCCCTGAGGCCGGGAAGTGCAAACGTACACGTTTTCGGCCGAAAACGCGTTTTCTGGCGAAAACGCACACCACGGCTCTTTCTGAGAAAAAGCAAGCACGGAGGACGAGAATCGCTTTTGCCCTGCGTAGCGTTCCGGGCAGCGGGTAGAACCAGGCAGAGAATTCCCGGCTAGCAGCTTCCCTGTGGCGGGGAAGTGCAAACGTACACGTTTTCGGCCGAAAACGCGTTTTCCGGCGAAAACGCACACCACGGCTCTTTCTGAGAAAAAGCAAGCACGGAGGACGAGAATCGCTTTTGCCCTGCGTAGCGTTCCGGGCAGCGGGTAGAACCAGGCAGAGAATTCACGGCTAGCAGCTTCCCTGTGGCCGGGAAGTGCAAACGTACACGTTTTCGGCCGAAAACTCGTTTTCCGCGAAAACGCACACCACGGCTCTTTCTGAGAAAAAGAAAGCACGGAGGACGAGAATCGCTTTTGCCCTGCGTATCGTTCCGGGCAGCGGGTAGAACCAGGCAGAGAATTCCCGTCTAGCAGCTTCCCTGTGGCGGGGAAGTGCAAACGTACACGTTTTCGGCCGAAAACGCGTTTTCCGGCGAAAACGCACACCACGGCTCTTTCTGAGAAAAAGCAAGCACGGAGGACGAGAATCGCTTTTGCCCTGCGTAGCGTTCCGGGCAGCGGGTAGAACCAGGCAGAGAATTCCCGGCTAGCAGCTTCCCTGTGGCCGGGAAGTGCAAACGTACACGTTTTCGGCCGAAAACGCGTTTTCCGGCGAAAACGCACACCACGGCTCTTTCTGAGAAAAAGCAAGCACGGAGGACGAGAATCGCTTTTGCCCTGCGTAGTGTTCCGGGCAGCGGGTAGAACCAGGCAGAGAATTCCCGGCTAGCAGCTTCCCTGTGGCCGGGAAGTCCAACGTACACGTTTTCGGCCGAAAACGCGTTTTCCGGCGAAAACGTACACCACGGCTCTTTCTGAGAAAAAGCAAGCACGGAGGACGAGAATCGCTTTTGCCCTGCGTAGCGTTCCGGGCAGCGGGTAGAACCAGGCAGAGAATTCCCGGCTAGCAGCTTCCCTGTGGCCGGGAAGTGCAAACGTACACGTTTTCGGCCGAAAACGCGTTTTCCGGCGAAAACGCACACCACGGCTCTTTCTGAGAAAAAGCAAGCACGGAGGACGAGAATCGCTTTTGCCCTGCGTAGCGTTCCGGGCAGCGGGTAGAACCAGGCAGAGAATTCCCGGCTAGCAGCTTCCCTGTGGCCGGGAAGTGCAAACGTACAGGTTTTCGGCCGAAAACGCGTTTTCCCGCGAAAACTCACACCACGGCTCTTTCTGAGAAAAAGCCAGCACGGAGGACGAGAATCGCTTTTGCCCTGCGTAGCGTTCCGGGCAGCGGGTAGAACCAGGCAGAGAATTCCCGTCTAGCAGCTTCCCTGTGGCCGGGAAGTGCAAACGTACACGTTTTCGGCCGAAAACGCGTTTTCCGGCGAAAACGCACACCACGGCTCTTTCTGAGAAAAAGCAAGCACGGAGGACGAGAATCGCTTTTGCCCTGCGTAGCGTTCCGGGCAGCGGGTAGAACCAGGCAGAGAATTCCCGGCTAGCAGCTTCCCTGTGGCCGGGAAGTGCAAACGTACACGTTTTCGGCCGAAAACGCGTTTTCCGGCGAAAACGCACACCACGGCTCTTTCTGAGAAAAAGCAAGCACGGAGGACGAGAATCGCTTTTGCCCTGCGTAGCGTTCCGGGCAGCGGGTAGAACCAGGCAGAGAATTCCCGGCTAGCAGCTTCCCTGTGGCCGGGAAGTGCAAACGTACACGTTTTCGGCCGAAAACGCGTTTTCCGGCGAAAACGCACACCACGGCTCTTTCTGAGAAAAAGCAAGCACGGAGGACGAGAATCGCTTTTGCCCTGCGTAGTGTTCCGGAAAGCGGGTAGAACCAGGCAGAGAATTCCCGGCTAGCAGCTTCCCTGCGGCCGGGAAGTGCAAACGTACACGTTTTCGGCCGAAAACGCACACCACGGCTCTTTCTGAGAAAAAGCAAGCACGGAGGACGAGAATCGCTTTTGCCCTGCGTAGTGTTCCGGGCAGCGGGTAGAACCAGGCAGAGAATTGCCGGCTAGCAGCTTCCCTGTGGCCGGGAAGTGCAAACGTACACGTTTCCGGCCGAAAACGCGTTTTCCGGAGAAAAAGCACACCATGGCTCTTTCTGAGAAAAAGCAAGCACGGAGGACGAGAATCGCTTTTGCCCTGCGTAGCGTTCCGGGCAGCGGGTAGAACCAGGCAGAGAATTCCCGGCTAGCAGCTTCCTGTGGCCGGGAAGTGCAAACGTACACGTTTTCGGCCGAAAACGCGTTTTCCGGCGAAAACGCACACCACGGCTCTTCTGAGAAAAAGCAAGCACGGAGGACGAGAATCGCTTTTGCCCTGCGTAGCGTTCTGAGCAGCGGGTAGAAATAGGCAGCGAATTGCCGGCTAGCAGCTTCCCTGTGGCGGGGAAGTGCAAACGTACAAGTTTCCGGCCGAAAACGCGTTTACCGGCGAAAACGCACACCACGGCTCTTTCTGAGAAAAAGCAAGCACGGAGGACGAGAATCGCTTTTGCCCTGCGTAGCGTTCCGGGCAGCGGGTAGAACCAGGTAGAGAATTCCCGTCTAGCAGCTTCCCTGTGGCGGGGAAGTGCAAACGTACAGGTTTTCGGCCGAAAACGCGTTTACCGGCGAAAACGCACACCACGGCTCTTTCTGAGAAAAAGCAAGCACGGAGGACGAGAATCGCTTTTGCCCTGCGAAGCGTTCTGAGCAGCGGGTAGAAATAGGCAGCGAATTGCCGGCTAGCTGCTTCCCTGTGGCCGGGAAGTGCAAACGTACACGTTTTCGGCCGAAAACGCGTTTTCCGGCGAAAAAGCACACCACGGCTCTTTCTGAGAAAAAGCAAGCACGGAGGACGAGAATCGCTTTTGCCCTGCGTAGCGTTCCGGGCAGCGGGTAGAACCAGGCAGAGAATTCCCGGCTAGCAGCTTCCCTGTGGCGGGGAATTGCAAACGTACACGTTTTCGGCCGAAAACGCCTTTTCTGGCGAAAACGCACACCACGGCTCTTTCTGAGAAAAAGCAAGCACGGAGGACGAGAATCGCTTTTGCCCTGCGTAGCGTTCCGGGCAGCGGGTAGAACCAGGCAGAGAATTCCCGGCTAGCAGCTTCCCTGTGGCGGGGAAGTGCAAACGTACACGTTTTCGGCCGAAAACGCTTTTTCCGGCGAAAACGCACACCACGGCTCTTTCTGAGAAAAAGCAAGCACGGAGGACGAGAATCGCTTTTGCCCTGCGTAGCGTTCCGGGCAGCGGGTAGAACCAGGCAGAGAATTCCCGGCTAGCAGCTTCCCTGTGGCCGGGAAGTGCAAAAGTACACGTTTTCGGCCGAAAACGCGTTTACCGGCGAAAACGCACACCACGGCTCTTTCTGAGAAAAAGCAAGCACGGAGGACGAGAATCGCTTTTGCCCTGCGTAGCGTTCCGGGCAGCGGGTAGAACCAGGCAGAGAATTCCCGGCTAGCAGCTTCCCTGTGGCCGGGAAGTGCAAACGTACACGTTTTCGGCCGAAAACGCGTTTTCCGGCGAAAACGCACACCACGGCTCTTTCTGAGAAAAAGCAAGCACGGAGGACGAGAATCGCTTTTGCCCTGCGTAGCGTTCCGGGCAGCGGGTAGAACCAGGCAGAGAATTCCCGTCTAGCAGCTTCCCTGTGGCCGGGAAGTGCAAACGTACACGTTTTCGGCAGAAAACGCACACCACGGCTCTTTCTGAGAAAAAGCAAGCACGGAGGACGAGAATCGCTTTTGCCCTGCGTAGTGTTCCGGGCAGCGGGTAGAACCAGGCAGAGAATTGCCGGCTAGCAGCTTCCCTGTGGCCGGGAAGTGCAAACATACACGTTTCCGGCCGAAAACGCGTTTTCCGGAGAAAAAGCACACCATGGCTCTTTCTGAGAAAAAGCAAGCACGGAGGACGAGAATCGCTTTTACCCTGCGTAGCGTTCCGGGCAGCGGGTAGAACCAGGCAGAGAATTCCCAGCTAGCAGCTTCCTGTGGCCGGGAAGTGCAAACGTACACGTTTTCGGCCGAAAACGCGTTTTCCCGCGAAAACGCACACCACGGCTCTTTCTGAGAAAAAGCAAGCACGGAGGACGAGAATCGCTTTTGCCCTGCGTAGCGTTCTGAGCAGCGGGTAGAAATAGGCAGCGAATTGCCGGCTAGCAGCTTCCCTGTGGCCGGGAAGTGCAAACATACACGTTTCCGGCCGAAAACGCGTTTTCCGGAGAAAAAGCACACCATGGCTCTTTCTGAGAAAAAGCAAGCACGGAGGACGAGAATCGCTTTTGCCCTGCGTAGCGTTCCGGGCAGCGGGTAGAACCAGGTAGAGAATTCCCGTCTAGCAGCTTCCCTGTGGCGGGGAAGTGCAAACGTACACGTTTTCGGCCGAAAACGCGTTTTCCGGCGAAAACGCACACCACGGCTCTTTCTGAGAAAAAGCAAGCACGGAGGACGAGAATCGCTTTTGCCCTGCGTAGCGTTCTGAGCAGCGGGTAGAAATAGGCAGCGAATTGCCGGCTAGCTGCTTCCCTGTGGCCGGGAAGTGCAAACGTACACGTTTTCGGCCGAAAACGCGTTTTCCGGCGAAAAAGCACACCATGGCTCTTTCTGAGAAAAAGCAAGCACGGAGGACGAGAATCGCTTTTGCCCTGCGTAGCGTTCCGGGCAGCGGGTAGAACCAGGCAGAGAATTCCCGGCTAGCAGCTTCCCTGTGGCGGGGAAGTGCAAACGTACACGTTTTCGGCCGAAAACGCGTTTTCCGGCGAAAACGCACACCACGGCTCTTTCTGAGAAAAAGCAAGCACGGAGGACGAGAATCGCTTTTGCCCTGCGTAGCGTTCCGGGCAGCGGGTAGAACCAGGCAGAGAATTCCCGGCTAGCAGCTTCCCTGTGGCCGGGAAGTGCAAACGTACACGTTTTCGGCCGAAAACGCCTTTTCTGGCGAAAACGCACACCACGGCTCTTTCTGAGAAAAAGCAAGCACGGAGGACGAGAATCGCTTTTGCCCTGCGTAGCGTTCCGGGCAGCGGGTAGAACCAGGCAGAGAATTCCCGGCTAGCAGCTTCCCTGTGGCCGGGAAGTGCAAACGTACACGTTTTCGGCCGAAAACGCGTTTTCCGGCGAAAACGCACACCACGGCTCTTTCTGAGAAAAAGCAAGCACGGAGGACGAGAATCGCTTTTGCCCTGCGTAGCGTTCTGAGCAACGGGTAGAACCAGGCAGAGAATTCCCGGCTAGCAGCTTCCCTGTGGCCGGGAAGTGCAAACCTACACGTTTTCGGCCGAAAACGCGTTTTCCGGCGAAAAACACACCATGGCTCTTTCTGAGAAAAAGCAAGCACGGAGGACGAGAATCGCTTTTGCCCTGCGTAGCGTTCCGGGCAGCGGGTAGAACCAGGCAGAGAATTCCCGTCTAGCAGCTTCCCTGTGGCGGGGAAGTGCAAACGTACACGTTTTCGGCCGAAAACGCGTTTTCCGGCGAAAACGCACACCACGGCTCTTTCTGAGAAAAAGCAAGCACGGAGGACGAGAATCGCTTTTGCCCTGCGTAGCGTTCCGGGCAGCGGGTAGAACCAGGCAGAGAATTCCCGGCTAGCAGCTTCCCTGTGGCCGGGAAGTGCAAACGTACACGTTTTCGGCCGAAAACGCGTTTACCGGCGAAAACGCACACCACGGCTCTTTCTGAGAAAAAGCAAGCACGGAGGACGAGAATCGCTTTTGCCCTGCGTAGCGTTCCGGGCAGCGGGTAGAACCAGGCAGAGAATTCCCGGCTAGCAGCTTCCCTGTGGCGGGGAAGTGCAAACGTACACGTTTTCGGCCGAAAACGCGTTTTCCGGCGAAAACGCACACCACGGCTCTTTCTGAGAAAAAGCAAGCACGGAGGACGAGAATCGCTTTTGCCCTGCGTAGCGTTCCGGGCAGCGGGTAGAACCAGGCAGAGAATTCCCGGCTAGCAGCTTCCCTGTGGCCGGGAAGTGCAAACGTACACGTTTTCGTCCGAAAACGCGTTTTCCGGCGAAAACGCACACCACGGCTCTTTCTGAGAAAAAGCAAGCACGGAGGACGAGAATCGCTTTTGCCCTGCGTAGCGTTCCGGGCAGCGGGTAGAACCAGGCAGAGAATTCCCGGCTAGCAGCTTCCCTGTGGCGGGGAAGTGCAAACGTACACGTTTTCGGCCGAAAACGCGTTTTCCCGCGAAAACGCACACCACGGCTCTTTCTGAGAAAAAGCAAGCACGGAGGACGAGAATCGCTTTTGCCCTGCGTAGCGTTCCTGGCAGCGGGTAGAACCAGGCAGAGAATTCCCGGCTAGCAGCTTCCCTGTGGCCGGGAAGTGCAAACGTACACGTTTTCGGCCGAAAACGCGTTTTCCGGCGAAAACGCACACCACGGCTCTTTCTGAGAAAAAGCAAGCACGGAGGACGAGAATCGCTTTTGCCCTGCGTAGCGTTCCGGGCAGCGGGTAGAACCAGGCAGAGAATTCCCGTCTAGCAGCTTCCCTGTGGCCGGGAAGTGCAAACGTACACGTTTTCGGCCGAAAACGCGTTTTCCGACGAAAACGCACACCACGGCTCTTTCTGAGAAAAAGCAAGCACGGAAGATGAGAATCGCTTTTGCCCTGCGTAGCGTTCTGAGCAGCGGGTAGAAATAGGCAGCGAATTGCCGGCTAGCAGCTTCCCTGTGGCCGGGAAGTGCAAACGTACACGTTTTCGGCCGAAAACGCGTTTTCCAGCGAAAACGCACACCACGGCTCTTTCTGAGAAAAAGCAAGCACGGAGGACGAGAATCGCTTTTGCCCTGCGTAGCGTTCCGGGCAGCGGGTAGAACCAGGCAGAGAATTCCCGGCTAGCAGCTTCCCTGTGGCCGGGAAGTGCAAACGTACACGTTTTCGGCTAAAACGCGTTTTCCGGCGAAAACGCACACCACGGCTCTTTCTGAGAAAAAGCAAGCACGGAGGACGAGAATCGCTTTTGCCCTGCGTAGTGTTCCGGGCAGCGGGTAGAACCAGGCAGAGAATTCCCGGCTAGCAGCTTCCCTGTGGCCGGGAAGTGCAAACGTACACGTTTTCGGCCGAAAACGCGTTTTCCCGCGAAAACGCACACCACGGCTCTTTCTGAGAAAAAGCAAGCACGGAGGACGAGAATCGCTTTTGCCCTGCGTAGCGTTCCGGGCAGCGGGTAGAACCAGGCAGAGAATACCCGGCTAGCAGCTTCCCTGTGGCCGGGAAGTGCAAACGTACAGGTTTTCGGCCGAAAACGCGTTTTCCCGCGAAAACGCACACCACGGCTCTTTCTGAGAAAAAGCAAGCACGGAGGACGAGAATCGCTTTTGCCCTGCGTAGCGTTCCGGGCAGCGGGTAGAACCAGGCAGAGAATTCCCGGCTAGCAGCTTCCCTCAAGCCGGGAAGTGCAAACGTACACGTTTTCGCCGAAAACACGTTTTCCGGCGAAAACGCACACCACGGCTCTTTCTGAGAAAAAGCAAGCAAGGAGGACGAGAATCGCTTTTGCCCAGCGTAGCGTTCCGGGCAGCGGGTAGAACCAGGCAGAGAATTCCCGGCTAGCAGCTTCCCTGTGGCCGGGAAGTGCAAACGTACACGTTTTCGGCCGAAAACGCGTTTTCCCGCGAAAACGCACACCACGGCTCTTTCTGGGAAAAAGCAAGCACGGAGGACGAGAATCGCTTTTGCCCTGCGTAGCGTTCCGGGCAGCGGGTAGAACCAGGCAGAGAATTCCCGTCTAGCAGCTTCCCTGTGGCCGGGAAGTGCAAACGTACACGTTTTCGGCCGAAAACGCGTTTTCCGGCGAAAACGCACACCACGGCTCTTTCTGAGAAAAAGCAAGCACGGAGGACGAGAATCGCTTTTGCCCTGCGTAGCGTTCCGGGCAGCGGGTAGAACCAGGCAGAGAATTGCCGGCTAGCAGCTTCCCTGTGGCCGGGAAGTGCAAACCTACACGTTTTCGGCCGAAAACGCGTTTTCCGGCGAAAAAGCACACCATGGCTCTTTCTGAGAAAAAGCAAGCACGGAGGACGAGAATCGCTTTTGCCCTGCGTAGCGTTCCGGGCAGCGGGTAGAACCAGGCAGAGAATTCCCGGCTAGCAGCTTCCCTGTGGCCGGGAAGTGCAAACGTACACGTTTTCGGCCGAAAACGCGTTTTCCGGCGAAAACGCACACCACGGCTCTCTCTGAGAAAAAGCAAGCACGGAGGACGAGAATCGCTTTTGCCCTGCGTAGCGTTCCGGGCAGCGGGTAGAACCAGGCAGAGAATTCCCGGCTAGCAGCTTCCCTGTGGCCGGGAAGTGCAAACGTACACGTTTTCGGCCGAAAACTCGTTTTCCGCGAAAACGCACACCACGGCTCTTTCTGAGAAAAAGAAAGCACGGAGGACGAGAATCGCTTTTGCCCTGCGTATCGTTCTGAGCAGCGGGTAGAAATAGGAAGCGAATTGCCGGCTAGCAGCTTCCCTGTGGCCGGGAAGTGCAAACGTACACGTTTTCGGCCGAAAACGCGTTTTCCGGAGAAAAAGCACACCATGGCTCTTTCTGAGAAAAAGCAAGCACGGAGGACGAGAATCGCTTTTGCCCTGCGTAGCGTTCCTGGCAGCGGGTAGAACCAGGCAGAGAATTCCCGGCTAGCAGCTTCCCTGTGGCGGGGAAGTGCAAACGTACACGTTTTCGGCCGAAAACACGTTTTCCGGCGAAAACGCACACCACGGCTCTTTCTGAGAAAAAGCAAGCACGGAGGACGAGAATCGCTTTTGCCCTGTGTAGCGTTCTGAGCAGCGGGTAGAAATAGGCAGCGAATTGCCGGCTAGCAGCTTCCCTGTGGCCGGGAAGTGCAAACGTACACGTTTTCGGCCGAAAACGCGTTTTCCGGCGAAAAAGCACACCACGGCTCTTTCTGAGAAAAAGCAAGCACGGAGGACGAGAATCGCTTTTGCCCTGCGTAGCGTTCCGGGCAGCGGGTAGAACCAGGCAGAGAATTCCCGGCTAGCAGCTTCCCTGTGGCGGGGAAGTGCAAACGTACACGTTTTCGGCCGAAAACGCGTTTTCCGGCGAAAACGCACACCACGGCTCTTTCTGAGAAAAAGCAAGCACGGAGGACGAGAATCGCTTTTGCCCTGCGTAGTGTTCCGGGCAGCGGGTACAACCAGGCAGAGAATTCCCGGCTAGCAGCTTCCCTGTGGCCGGGAAGTGCAAACGTACACGTTTTCGGCCGAAAACGCGTTTACCGGCGAAAACGCACACCACGGCTCTTTCTGAGAAAAAGCAAGCACGGAGGACGAGAATCACTTTTGCCCTGCGTAGCGTTCCGGGCAGCGGGTAGAACCAGGCAGAGAATTCCCGGCTAGCAGCTTCCCTGTGGCCGGGAAGTGCAAACGTACACGTTTTCGGCCGAAAACGCGTTTTCCGGCGAAAACGCACACCACGGCTCTTTCTGAGAAAAAGCAAGCACGGAGGACGAGAATCGCTTTTGCCCTGCGTAGCGTTCCGGGCAGCGGGTAGAACCAGGCAGAGAATTCCCGGCTAGCAGCTTCCCTGTGGCGGGGAAGTGCAAACGTACACGTTTTCGGCCGAAAACGCACACCACGGCTCTTTCTGAGAAAAAGCAAGCACGGAGGACGAGAACCGCTTTTGCCCTGCGTAGTGTTCCGGGCAGCGGGTAGAACCAGGCAGAGAATTGCCGGCTAGCAGCTTCCCTGTGGCCGGGAAGTGCAAACGTACACGTTTTCGGCCGAAAACGCGTTTTCCGGCGAAAACGCACACCACGGCTCTTTCTGAGAAAAAGCAAGCACGGAGGACGAGAATCGCTTTTGCCCTGCGTAGCGTTCCGGGCAGCGGGTAGAACCAGGCAGAGAATTCCCGGCTAGCAGCTTCCTGTGGCCGGGAAGTGCAAACGTACACGTTTTCGGCCGAAAACGCGTTTTCCGGCGAAAACGCACACCACGGCTCTTTCTGAGAAAAAGCAAGCACGGAGGACGAGAATCGCTTTTGCCCTGCGTAGCGTTCTGAGCAGCGGGTAGAAATAGGCAGCGAATTGCCGGCTAGCAGCTTCCCTGTGGCCGGGAAGTGCAAACGTACACGTTTCCGGCCGAAAACGCGTTTTCCGGAGAAAAAGCACACCATGGCTCTTTCTGAGAAAAAGCAAGCACGGAGGACGAGAATCGCTTTTGCCCTGCGTAGCGTTCCGGGCAGCGGGTAGAACCAGGTAGAGAATTCCCGTCTAGCAGCTTCCCTGTGGCGGGGAAGTGCAAACGTACACGTTTTCGGCCGAAAACGCGTTTTCCGGCGAAAACGCACACCACGGCTCTTTCTGAGAAAAAGCAAGCACGGAGGACGAGAATCGCTTTTGCCCTGCGTAGC
This sequence comes from Athene noctua, assembly GCF_965140245.1. Lineage (NCBI taxonomy): Eukaryota > Metazoa > Chordata > Aves > Strigiformes > Strigidae > Athene > Athene noctua. The sequence continues at coordinate 118,703 of NW_027437720.1, forward strand.
GTTCTGAGCAACGGGTAGAACCAGGCAGAGAATTCCCGGCTAGCAGCTTCCCTGTGGCCGGGAAGTGCAAACGTACACGTTTTCGGCCGAAAACGCCTTTTCCGGCGAAAACGCACACCACGGCTCTTTCTGAGAAAAAGCAAGCACGGAGGACGAGAATCGCTTTTGCCCTGCGTAGCGTTCCGGGCAGCGGGTAGAACCAGGCAGAGAATTCCCGGCTAGCATCTTCCCTGTGGCGGGGAAGTGCAAACGTACACGTTTTCGGCCGAAAACGCGTTTTCTAGCGAAAACGCACACCACGGCTCTTTCTGAGAAAAAGCAAGCACGGAGGACGAGAATCGCTTTTGCCCTGCGTAGCGTTCCGGGCAGCGGGTAGAACCAGGCAGAGAATTCCCGGCTAGCAGCTTCCCTGTGGCCGGGAAGTGCAAACGTACACGTTTTCGGGTAAAACGCGTTTTCCGGCAAAAACGCACACCACGGCTCTTTCTGAGAAAAAGCAAGCACGGAGGACGAGAATCGCTTTTGCCCTGCGTAGTGTTCCGGGCAGCGGGTAGAACCAGGCAGAGAATTCCCGGCTAGCAGCTTCCCTGTGGCCGGGAAGTGCAAACGTACAGGTTTTCGGCCGAAAACGCGTTTTCCCGCGAAAACGCACACCACGGCTCTTTCTGAGAAAAAGCAAGCACGGAGGACGAGAATCGCTTTTGCCCTGCGTAGCGTTCCGGGCAGCGGGTAGAACCAGGCAGAGAATTCCCGGCTAGCAGCTTCCCTGTGGCCGGGAAGTGCAAACGTACAGGTTTTCGGCCGAAAACGCGTTTTCCCGCGAAAACGCACACCACGGCTCTTTCTGAGAAAAAGCAAGCACGGAGGACGAGAATCGCTTTTGCCCTGCGTAGCGTTCCGGGCGGCGGGTAGAACCAGGCAGAGAATTCCCGGCTAGCATCTTCCCTCAAGCCGGGAAGTGCAAACGTACACGTTTTCGCCGAAAACACGTTTTCCGGCGAAAACGCACACCACGGCTCTTTCTGAGAAAAAGCAAGCAAGGAGGACGAGAATCGCTTTTGCCCAGCGTAGCGTTCCGGGCAGCGGGTAGAACCAGGCAGAGAATTCCCGGCTAGCAGCTTCCCTGTGGCCGGGAAGTGCAAACGTACACGTTTTCGGCCGAAAACGCGTTTTCCGGCGAAAACGCACACCACGGCTCTTTCTGGGAAAAAGCAAGCACGGAGGACGAGAATCGCTTTTGCCCTGCGTAGCGTTCCGGGCAGCGGGTAGAACCAGGCAGAGAATTCCCGTCTAGCAGCTTCCCTGTGGCCGGGAAGTGCAAACGTACACGTTTTCGGCCGAAAACGCGTTTTCCGGCGAAAACGCACACCACGGCTCTTTCTGAGAAAAAGCAAGCACGGAGGACGAGAATCGCTTTTGCCCTGCGTAGCGTTCCGGGCAGCGGGTAGAACCAGGCAGAGAATTCCCGGCTAGCAGCTTCCCTGTGGCGGGGAAGTGCAAACGTACACGTTTTCGGCCGAAAACGCGTTTACCGGCGAAAACGCACACCACGGCTCTTTCTGAGAAAAAGCAAGCACGGAGGACGAGAATCGCTTTTGCCCTGCGTAGCGTTCCGGGCAGCGGGTAGAACCAGGCAGAGAATTCCCGGCTAGCATCTTCCCTGTGGCGGGGAAGTGCAAACGTACACGTTTTCGGCCGAAAACGCGTTTTCTAGCGAAAACGCACACCACGGCTCTTTCTGAGAAAAAGCAAGCACGGAGGACGAGAATCGCTTTTGCCCTGCGTAGCGTTCCGGGCAGCGGGTAGAACCAGGCAGAGAATTCCCGGCTAGCAGCTTCCCTGTGGCCGGGAAGTGCAAACGTACACGTTTTCGGCTAAAACGCGTTTTCCGGCAAAAACGCACACCACGGCTCTTTCTGAGAAAAAGCAAGCACGGAGGACGAGAATCGCTTTTGCCCTGCGTAGTGTTCCGGGCAGCGGGTAGAACCAGGCAGAGAATTCCCGGCTAGCAGCTTCCCTGTGGCCGGGAAGTGCAAACGTACACGTTTTCGGCCGAAAACGCGTTTTCCCGCGAAAACGCACACCACGGCTCTTTCTGAGAAAAAGCAAGCACGGAGGACGAGAATCGCTTTTGCCCTGCGTAGCGTTCCGGGCAGCGGGTAGAACCAGGCAGAGAATTCCCGGCTAGCAGCTTCCCTGTGGCCGGGAAGTGCAAACGTACAGGTTTTCGGCCGAAAACGCGTTTTCCCGCGAAAACGCACACCACGGCTCTTTCTGAGAAAAAGCAAGCACGGAGGACGAGAATCGCTTTTGCCCTGCGTAGCGTTCCGGGCAGCGGGTAGAACCAGGCAGAGAATTCCCGGCTAGCAGCTTCCCTGTGGCCGGGAAGTGCAAACGTACACGTTTTCGCCGAAAACACGTTTTCCGGCGAAAACGCACACCACGGCTCTTTCTGAGAAAAAGCAAGCAAGGAGGACGAGAATCGCTTTTGCCCAGCGTAGCGTTCCGGGCAGCGGGTAGAACCAGGCAGAGAATTCCCGGCTAGCAGCTTCCCTGTGGCCGGGAAGTGCAAACGTACACGTTTTCGGCCGAAAACGCGTTTTCCGGCGAAAACGCACACCACGGCTCTTTCTGGGAAAAAGCAAGCACGGAGGACGAGAATCGCTTTTGCCCTGCGTAGCGTTCCGGGCAGCGGGTAGAACCAGGCAGAGAATTCCCGTCTAGCAGCTTCCCTGTGGCCGGGAAGTGCAAACGTACACGTTTTCGGCCGAAAACGCGTTTTCCGGCGAAAACGCACACCACGGCTCTTTCTGAGAAAAAGCAAGCACGGAGGACGAGAATCGCTTTTGCCCTGCGTAGCGTTCCGGGCAGCGGGTAGAACCAGGCAGAGAATTCCCGGCTAGCAGCTTCCCTGTGGCGGGGAAGTGCAAACTTACACGTTTTCGGCCGAAAACGCGTTTACCGGCGAAAACGCACACCACGGCTCTTTCTGAGAAAAAGCAAGCACGGAGGACGAGAATCGCTTTTGCCCTGCGTAGCGTTCCGGGCAGCGGGTAGAACCAGGCAGAGAATTCCCGGCTAGCAGCTTCCCTGTGGCCGGGAAGTGCAAACGTACACGTTTTCGGCCGAAAACGCGTTTTCCGGCGAAAACGCACACCACGGCTCTTTCTGAGAAAAAGCAAGCACGGAGGACGAGAATCGCTTTTGCCCTGCGTAGCGTTCTGAGCAGCGGGTAGAAATAGGCAGAGAATTGCCGGCTAGCAGCTTCCCTGTGGCCGGGAAGTGCAAACGTACACGTTTCCAGCCGAAAACTCGTTTTCCGGAGAAAAAGCACACCATGGCTCTTTCTGAGAAAAAGCAAGCACGGAGGACGAGAATCGCTTTTGCCCTGCGTAGCGTTCCGGGCAGCGGGTAGAACCAGGTAGAGAATTCCCGGCTAGCAGCTTCCCTGTGGCCGGGAAGTGCAAACGTACACGTTTTCGGCCGAAAACGCGTTTTCCCGCGAAAACGCACACCACGGCTCTTTCTGAGAAAAAGCAAGCACGGAGGACGAGAATCGCTTTTGCCCTGCGTAGCGTTCCGGGCAGCGGGTAGAACCAGGCAGAGAATTCCCGGCTAGCAGCTTCCCTGTGGCCGGGAAGTGCAAACGTACAGGTTTTCGGCCGAAAACGCGTTTTCCCGCGAAAACGCACACCACGGCTCTTTCTGAGAAAAAGCAAGCACGGAGGACGAGAATCGCTTTTGCCCTGCGTAGCGTTCCGGGCAGAGGGTAGAACCAGGCAGAGAATTCCCGGCTAGCAGCTTCCCTCAAGCCGGGAAGTGCAAACGTACACGTTTTCGCCGAAAACACGTTTTCCGGCGAAAACGCACACCACGGCTCTTTCTGAGAAAAAGCAAGCACGGAGGACGAGAATCGCTTTTGCCCTGCGTAGCGTTCCGGGCAGCGGGTAGAACCAGGCAGAGAATTCCCGGCTAGCAGCTTCCCTGTGGCGGGGAAGTGCAAACTTACACGTTTTCGGCCGAAAACGCGTTTACCGGCGAAAACGCACACCACGGCTCTTTCTGAGAAAAAGCAAGCACGGAGGACGAGAATCGCTTTTGCCCTGCGTAGCGTTCCGGGCAGCGGGTAGAACCAGGCAGAGAATTCCCGGCTAGCAGCTTCCCTGTGGCCGGGAAGTGCAAACGTACAGGTTTTCGGCCGAAAACGCGTTTTCCGGCGAAAACGCACACCACGGCTCTTTCTGAGAAAAAGCAAGCACGGAGGACGAGAATCGCTTTTGCCCTGCGTAGCGTTCCGGGCAGCGGGTAGAACCAGGCAGAGAATTCCCGGCTAGCAGCTTCCCTCAAGCCGGGAGGTGCAAACGTACACGTTTTCGCCGAAAACACGTTTTCCGGCGAAAACGCACACCACGGCTCTTTCTGAGAAAAAGCAAGCACGGAGGACGAGAATCGCTTTTGCCCAGCGTAGCGTTCCGGGCAGCGGGTAGAACCAGGCAGAGAATTCCCGGCTAGCAGCTTCCCTGTGGCGGGGAAGTGCAAACGTACACGTTTTCGGCCGAAAACGCGTTTACCGGCGAAAACGCACACCACGGCTCTTTCTGAGAAAAAGCAAGCACGGAGGACGAGAATCGCTTTTGCCCTGCGTAGCGTTCCGGGCAGCGGGTAGAACCAGGCAGAGAATTCCCGGCTAGCAGCTTCCCTGTGGCGGGGAAGTGCAAACGTACACGTTTTCGGCCGAAAACGCGTTTTCCAGCGAAAACGCACACCACGGCTCTTTCTGAGAAAAAGCAAGCACGGAGGACGAGAATCGCTTTTGCCCTGCGTAGCGTTCCGGGCAGCGGGTAGAACCAGGCAGAGAATTCCCGGCTAGCAGCTTCCCTGTGGCCGGGAAGTGCAAACGTACATGTTTTCGGCTAAAACGCGTTTTCCGGCAAAAACGCACACCACGGCTCTTTCTGAGAAAAAGCAAGCACGGAGGACGAGAATCGCTTTTGCCCTGCGTAGTGTTCCGGGCAGCGGGTAGAACCAGGCAGAGAATTCCCGGCTAGCAGCTTCCCTGTGGCCGGGAAGTGCAAACGTACACGTTTTCGGCCGAAAACGCGTTTTCCCGCGAAAACGCACACCACGGCTCTTTCTGAGAAAAAGCAAGCACGGAGGACGAGAATCGCTTTTGCCCTGCGTAGCGTTCCGGGCAGCGGGTAGAACCAGGCAGAGAATTCCCGGCTAGCAGCTTCCCTGTGGCCGGGAAGTGCAAACGTACAGGTTTTCGGCCGAAAACGCGTTTTCCCGCGAAAACGCACACCACGGCTCTTTCTGAGAAAAAGCAAGCACGGAGGACGAGAATCGCTTTTGCCCTGCGTAGCGTTCCGGGCAGCGGGTAGAACCAGGCAGAGAATTCCCGGCTAGCAGCTTCCCTGTGGCCGGGAAGTGCAAACGTACACGTTTTCGCCGAAAACACGTTTTCCGGCGAAAACGCACACCACGGCTCTTTCTGAGAAAAAGCAAGCAAGGAGGACGAGAATCGCTTTTGCCCAGCGTAGCGTTCCGGGCAGCGGGTAGAACCAGGCAGAGAATTCCCGGCTAGCAGCTTCCCTGTGGCCGGGAAGTGCAAACGTACACGTTTTCGGCCGAAAACGCGTTTTCCGGCGAAAACGCACACCACGGCTCTTTCTGGGAAAAAGCAAGCACGGAGGACGAGAATCGCTTTTGCCCTGCGTAGCGTTCCGGGCAGCGGGTAGAACCAGGCAGAGAATTCCCGTCTAGCAGCTTCCCTGTGGCCGGGAAGTGCAAACGTACACGTTTTCGGCCGAAAACGCGTTTTCCGGCGAAAACGCACACCACGGCTCTTTCTGAGAAAAAGCAAGCACGGAGGACGAGAATCGCTTTTGCCCTGCGTAGCGTTCCGGGCAGCGGGTAGAACCAGGCAGAGAATTCCCGGCTAGCAGCTTCCCTGTGGCGGGGAAGTGCAAACTTACACGTTTTCGGCCGAAAACGCGTTTACCGGCGAAAACGCACACCACGGCTCTTTCTGAGAAAAAGCAAGCACGGAGGACGAGAATCGCTTTTGCCCTGCGTAGCGTTCCGGGCAGCGGGTAGAACCAGGCAGAGAATTCCCGGCTAGCAGCTTCCCTGTGGCCGGGAAGTGCAAACGTACACGTTTTCGGCCGAAAACGCGTTTTCCGGCGAAAACGCACACCACGGCTCTTTCTGAGAAAAAGCAAGCACGGAGGACGAGAATCGCTTTTGCCCTGCGTAGCGTTCTGAGCAGCGGGTAGAAATAGGCAGAGAATTGCCGGCTAGCAGCTTCCCTGTGGCCGGGAAGTGCAAACGTACACGTTTCCAGCCGAAAACGCGTTTTCCGGAGAAAAAGCACACCATGGCTCTTTCTGAGAAAAAGCAAGCACGGAGGACGAGAATCGCTTTTGCCCTGCGTAGCGTTCCGGGCAGCGGGTAGAACCAGGTAGAGAATTCCCGGCTAGCAGCTTCCCTGTGGCCGGGAAGTGCAAACGTACACGTTTTCGGCCGAAAACGCGTTTTCCCGCGAAAACGCACACCACGGCTCTTTCTGAGAAAAAGCAAGCACGGAGGACGAGAATCGCTTTTGCCCTGCGTAGCGTTCCGGGCAGCGGGTAGAACCAGGCAGAGAATTCCCGGCTAGCAGCTTCCCTGTGGCCGGGAAGTGCAAACGTACAGGTTTTCGGCCGAAAACGCGTTTTCCCGCGAAAACGCACACCACGGCTCTTTCTGAGAAAAAGCAAGCACGGAGGACGAGAATCGCTTTTGCCCTGCGTAGCGTTCCGGGCAGCGGGTAGAACCAGGCAGAGAATTCCCGGCTAGCAGCTTCCCTCAAGCCGGGAAGTGCAAACGTACACGTTTTCGCCGAAAACACGTTTTCCGGCGAAAACGCACACCACGGCTCTTTCTGAGAAAAAGCAAGCACGGAGGACGAGAATCGCTTTTGCCCTGCGTAGCGTTCCGGGCAGCGGGTAGAACCAGGCAGAGAATTCCCGGCTAGCAGCTTCCCTGTGGCGGGGAAGTGCAAACTTACACGTTTTCGGCCGAAAACGCGTTTACCGGCGAAAACGCACACCACGGCTCTTTCTGAGAAAAAGCAAGCACGGAGGACGAGAATCGCTTTTGCCCTGCGTAGCGTTCCGGGCAGCGGGTAGAACCAGGCAGAGAATTCCCGGCTAGCAACTTCCCTGTGGCCGGGAAGTGCAAACGTACACGTTTTCGGCCGAAAACGCGTTTTCCGGCGAAAACGCACACCACGGCTCTTTCTGAGAAAAAGCAAGCACGGAGGACGAGAATCGCTTTTGCCCTGCGTAGCGTTCCGGGCAGCGGGTAGAACCAGGCAGAGAATTCCCGGCTAGCAGCTTCCCTCAAGCCGGGAGGTGCAAACGTACACGTTTTCGCCGAAAACACGTTTTCCGGCGAAAACGCACACCACGGCTCTTTCTGAGAAAAAGCAAGCACGGAGGACGAGAATCGCTTTTGCCCAGCGTAGCGTTCCGGGCAGCGGGTAGAACCAGGCAGAGAATTCCCGGCTAGAAGCTTCCCTGTGGCCGGGAAGTGCAAACGTACACGTTTTCGGCCGAAAACGCGTTTACCGGCGAAAACGCACACCACGGCTCTTTCTGAGAAAAAGCAAGCACGGAGGACGAGAATCGCTTTTGCCCTGCGTAGCGTTCCGGGCAGCGGGTAGAACCAGGCAGAGAATTCCCGGCTAGCAGCTTCCCTGTGGCGGGGAAGTGCAAACGTACACGTTTTCGGCCGAAAACGCGTTTTCCAGCGAAAACGCACACCACGGCTCTTTCTGAGAAAAAGCAAGCACGGAGGACGAGAATCGCTTTTGCCCTGCGTAGCGTTCTGAGCAGCGGGTAGAAATAGGCAGCGAATTGCCGGCTAGCAGCTTCCCTGTGGCCGGGAAGTGCAAACGTACACGTTTCCGGCCGAAAACGCGTTTTCCGGCGAAAACGCACACCATGGCTCTTTCTGAGAAAAAGCAAGCACGGAGGACGAGAATCGCTTTTGCCCTGCGTAGCGTTCCGGGCAGCGGGTAGAACCAGGCAGAGAATTCCCGGCTAGCAGCTTCCCTGTGGCCGGGAAGTGCAAACGTACACGTTTTCGGCCGAAAACGCGTTTTCCGGCGAAAACGCACACCACGGCTCTTTCTGAGAAAAAGCAAGCACGGAGGACGAGAATCGCTTTTGCCCTGCGTAGCGTTCCGGGCAGCGGGTAGAACCAGGCAGCGAATTGCCGGCTAGCAGCTTCCCTGTGGCCGGGAAGTGCAAACGTACACGTTTTCGGCCGAAAACGCGTTTTCCGGCGAAAACGCACACCACGGCTCTTTCTGAGAAAAAGCAAGCACGGAGGACGAGAATCGCTTTTGCCCTGCGTAGCGTTCCGGGCAGCGGGTAGAACCAGGCAGAGAATTCCCGGCTAGCAGCTTCCCTGTGGCCGGGAAGTGCAAACGTACACGTTTTCGGCCGAAAACGCGTTTTCCCGCGAAAACGCACACCACGGCTCTTTCTGAGAAAAAGCAAGCACGGAGGACGAGAATCGCTTTTGCCCTGCGTAGTGTTCCGGGCAGCGGGTAGAACCAGGCAGAGAATTCCCGGCTAGCAGCTTCCCTGTGGCCGGCAAGTGCAAACGTACACGTTTTCGCCGAAAACGCGTTTTCCGGCGAAAACGCACACCACGGCTCTTTCTGAGAAAAAGCAAGCACGGAGGACGAGAATCGCTTTTGCCCTGCGTAGCGTTCCGGGCAGCGGGTAGAACCAGGCAGCGAATTGCCGGCTAGCAGCTTCCCTGTGGCCGGGAAGTGCAAACGTACACGTTTTCGGCCGAAAACGCATTTTCCGGCGAAAACGCACACCACGGCTCTTTCTGAGAAAAAGCAAGCACGGAGGACGAGAATCGCTTTTGCCCTGCGTAGTGTTCCGGGCAGCGGGTAGAATCAGGCAGAGAATTCCCGGCTAGCAGCTTCCCTGTGGCGGGGAAGTGCAAACGTACACGTTTTCGGCCGAAAACGCGTTTTCCGGCGAAAACGCACACCACGGCTCTTCCTGAGAAAAAGCAATAACGGAGGACGAGAATCGCTTTTGCCCTGCGTAGTGTTCCGGGCAGCGGGTAGAACCAGGCAGAGAATTCCCGGCGAGCAGCTTCCCTGTGGCCGGGAAGTGCAAACGTACACGTTTTCAGCCGAAAACACGTTTTCCGGCGAAAACGCACACCACGGCTCTTTCTGAGAAAAAGCAAGCACGGAGGACGAGAATCGCTTTTGCCCTGCGTAGCGTTCCGGGCAGCGGGTAGAACCAGGCAGAGAATTCCCGGCTAGCAGCTTCCCTGTGGCGGGGAAGTGCAAACGTACACGTTTTCGGCCGAAAACGCGTTTTCCGGCGAAAACGCACACCACGGCTCTTTCTGAGAAAAAGCAAGCACGGAGGACGAGAATCGCTTTTGCCCTGCGTAGTGTTCCGGGCAGCGGGTAGAACCAGGCAGAGAATTCCCGGCTAGCAGCTTCCCTGTGGCCGGGAAGTGCAAACGTACACGTTTTCGGACGAAAACGCGTTTACCGGCGAAAACGCACACCACGGCTCTTTCTGAGAAAAAGCAAGCACGGAGGTCGAGAATCGCTTTTGCCCTGCGTAGCGTTCCGGGCAGCGGGTAGAACCAGGCAGAGAATTCCCGGCTAGCAGCTTCCCTGTGGCCGGGAAGTGCAAACGTACACGTTTTCGCCGAAAACGCGTTTTCCGGCGAAAACGCACAACACGGCTCTTTCTGAGAAAAAGCAAGCACGGAGGACGAGAATCGCTTTTGCCCTGCGTAGCGTTCCGGGCAGCGGGTAGAACCAGGCAGAGAATTCCCGGCTAGCAGCTTCCCTGTCGCCGGGAAGTGCAAACGTACACGTTTTCGGCCGAAAACGCGTTTTCCGGCGAAAACGCACACCACGGCTCTTTCTGAGAAAAAGCAAGCACGGAGGACGAGAATCGCTTTTGCCCTGCGTAGCGTTCCGGGCAGCGGGTAGAACCAGGCAGCGAATTCCCGGCTAGCAGCTTCCCTGTGGCCGGGAAGTGCAAACGTACACGTTTTCGGCCGAAAACGCGTTTTCCGGCGAAAACGCACACCACGGCTCTTTCTGAGAAAAAGCAAGCACGGAGGACGAGAATCGCTTTTGCCCTGCGTAGTGTTCCGGGCAGCGGGTAGAACCAGGCAGAGAATTCCCGGCTAGCAGCTTCCCTGTGGCCGGGAAGTGCAAACGTACACGTTTTCGGCCGAAAACGCGTTTTCCGGCGAAAACGCACACCACGGCTCTTTCTGAGAAAAATCAAGCACGGAGGACGAGAATCGCTTTTGCCCTGCGTAGCGTTCCGGGCAGCGGGTAGAACCAGGCAGAGAATTCCCGGCTAGCAGCTTCCCTGTGGCCGGGAAGTGCAAACGTACACGTTTTCGGCCGAAAACGCGTTTTCCCGCGAAAACGCACACCACGGCTCTTTCTGAGAAAAAGCAAGCACGGAGGACGAGAATCGCTTTTGCCCTGCGTAGTGTTCCGGGCAGCGGGTAGAACCAGGCAGAGAATTCCCGGCTAGCAGCTTCCCTGTGGCCGGGAAGTGCAAACGTACACGTTTTCGGCCGAAAACGCGTTTTCCCGCGAAAACGCACACCACGGCTCTTTCTGAGAAAAAGCAAGCACGGAGGACGAGAATCGCTTTTGCCCTGCGTAGCGTTCCGGGCAGCGGGTAGAACCAGGCAGAGAATTCCCGGCTAGCAGCTTCCCTGTGGCCGGGAAGTGCAAACGTACACGTTTTCGGCCGAAAACGCGTTTTCCCGCGAAAACGCACACCACGGCTCTTTCTGAGAAAAAGCAAGCACGGAGGACGAGAATCGCTTTTGCCCTGCGTAGCGTTCCGGGCAGCGGGTAGAACCAGGCAGAGAATTCCCGGCTAGCAGCTTCCCTCAAGCCGGGAAGTGCAAACGTACACGTTTTCGCCGAAAACACGTTTTCCGGCGAAAACGCACACCACGGCTCTTTCTGAGAGAAAGCAAGCACGGAGGACGAGAATCGCTTTTGCCCTGCGTAGCGTTCCGGGCAGCGGGTAGAACCAGGCAGAGAATTCCCGGCTAGCAGCTTCCCTGTGGCGGGGAAGTGCAAACGTACACGTTTTCGGCCGAAAACGCGTTTTCTGGCGAAAACGCACACCACGGCTCTTTCTGAGAAAAAGCAAGCACGGAGGACGAGAATCGCTTTTGCCCTGCGTAGTGTTCCGGGCAGCGGGTAGAACCAGGCAGAGAATTCCCGGCTAGCAGCTTCCCTGTGGCCGGCAAGTGCAAACGTACACGTTTTCGCCGAAAACGCGTTTTCCGGCGAAAACGCACACCACGGCTCTTTCTGAGAAAAAGCAAGCACGGAGGACGAGAATCGCTTTTGCCCTGCGTAGCGTTCCGGGCAGCGGGTAGAACCAGGCAGCGAATTGCCGGCTAGCACCTTCCCTGTGGCCGGGAAGTGCAAACGTACACGTTTTCGGCCGAAAACGCATTTTCCGGCGAAAACGCACACCACGGCTCTTTCTGAGAAAAAGCAAGCACGGAGGACGAGAATCGCTTTTGCCCTGCGTAGTGTTCCGGGCAGCGGGTAGAACCAGGCAGAGAATTCCCGGCTAGCAGCTTCCCTGTGGCGGGGAAGTGCAAACGTACACGTTTTCGGCCGAAAACGCGTTTTCCGGCGAAAACGCACACCACGGCTCTTCCTGAGAAAAAGCAATAACGGAGGACGAGAATCGCTTTTGCCCTGCGTAGTGTTCCGGGCAGCGGGTAGAACCAGGCAGAGAATTCCCGGCGAGCAGCTTCCCTGTGGCCGGGAAGTGCAAACGTACACGTTTTCAGCCGAAAACACGTTTTCCGGCGAAAACGCACACCACGGCTCTTTCTGAGAAAAAGCAAGCACGGAGGACGAGAATCGCTTTTGCCCTGCGTAGCGTTCCGGGCAGCGGGTAGAACCAGGCAGAGAATTCCCGGCTAGCAGCTTCCCTGTGGCCGGGAAGTGCAAACGTACACGTTTTCGGACGAAAACGCGTTTTCCGGCGAAAACGCACAACACGGCTCTTTCTGAGAAAAAGCAAGCACGGAGGACGAGAATCGCTTTTGCCCTGCGTAGCGTTCCGGGCAGCGGGTAGAACCAGGCAGAGAATTCCCGGCTAGCAGCTTCCCTGTCGCCGGGAAGTGCAAACGTACACGTTTTCGGCCGAAAACGCGTTTTCCGGCGAAAACGCACACCACGGCTCTTTCTGAGAAAAAGCAAGCACGGAGGACGAGAATCGCTTTTGCCCTGCGTAGCGTTCCGGGCAGCGGGTAGAACCAGGCAGCGAATTCCCGGCTAGCAGCTTCCCTGTGGCCGGGAAGTGCAAACGTACACGTTTTCGGCCGAAAACGCGTTTTCCGGCGAAAACGCACACCACGGCTCTTTCTGAGAAAAAGCAAGCACGGAGGACGAGAATCGCTTTTGCCCTGCGTAGTGTTCCGGGCAGCGGGTAGAACCAGGCAGAGAATTCCCGGCTAGCAGCTTCCCTGTGGCCGGGAAGTGCAAACGTACACGTTTTCGGACGAAAACGCGTTTACCGGCGAAAACGCACACAACGGCTCTTTCTGAGAAAAAGCAAGCACGGAGGACGAGAATCGCTTTTGCCCTGCATAGCGTTGCGGGCAGCGGGTAGAACCAGGCAGAGAATTCCCGGCTAGCAGCTTCCCTGTGGCCGGGAAGTGCAAACGTACACGTTTTCGGCCGAGAACGCGTTTACCGGCGAAAACGCTCACCACGGCTCTTTCTGAGAGAAAGCAAGCACGGAGGACGAGAATCGCTTTTGCCCTGCGTAGCGTTCCGGGCAGCGGGTAGAACCAGGCAGAGAATTCCCGGCTAGCAGCTTCCCTGTGGCGGGGAAGTGCAAACGTACACGTTTTAGGTCGAAAACGCGTTTTCCGGCGAAAACGCACACCACGGCTCTTTCTGAGAAAAAGCAAGCACGGAGGACGAGAATCGCTTTGGCCCTGCGTAGCGTTCCGGGCAGCGGGTAGAACCAGGCAGAGAATTCCCGTCTAGCAGCTTCCCTGTGGCCGGGAAGTGCAAACGTACACGTTTTCGGCCGAAAACGCGTTTTCCGGCGAAAACGCACACCACGGCTCTTTCTGAGAAAAAGCAAGCACGGAGGACGAGAATCGCTTTTGCCCTGCGTAGCGTTCCGGGCAGCGGGTAGAACCAGGCAGAGAATTCCCGGCTAGCAGCTTCCCTGTGGCGGGGAAGTGCAAACTTACACGTTTTCGGCCGAAAACGCATTTACAGGAGAAAATGCACACCACGGCTCTTTCTGAGAAAAAGCAAGCACGGAGGACGAGAATCGCTTTTGCCCTGCGTAGCGTTCCGGGCAGCGGGTAGAACCAGGCAGAGAATTCCCGGCTAGCAGCTTCCCTGTGGCCGGGAAGTGCAAACGTACACGTTTTCGGCCGAAAACGCGTTTTCCGGCGAAAACGCACACCACGGCTCTTTCTGAGAAAAAGCAAGCACGGAGGACGAGAATCGCTTTTGCCCTGCGTAGCGTTCCGGGCAGCGGGTAGAACCAGGCAGAGAATTCCCGGCTAGCAGCTTCCCTGTGGCCGGGAAGTGCAAACGTACACGTTTTCGGCCGAAAACGCGTTTTCCGGCGAAAACGCACACCACGGCTCTTTCTGAGAAAAAGCAAGCACGGAGGACGAGAATCGCTTTTGCCCTGCGTAGCGTTCCGGGCAGCGGGTAGAACCAGGCAGAGAATTCCCGGCTAGCAGCTTCCCTGTGGCCGGGAAGTGCAAACGTACACGTTTTCGGCCGAAAACGCGTTTTCCGGCGAAAACGCACACCACGGCTCTTTCTGAGAAAAAGCAAGCACGGAGGACGAGAATCGCTTTTGCCCTTCGTAGCGTTCCGGGCAGCGGGTAGAACCAGGCAGAGAATTCCCGGCTAGCAGCTTCCCTGTGGCCGGGAAGTGCAAACGTACACGTTTTCGGCCGAAAACGCGTTTTCCGGCGAAAACGCACACCACGGCTCTTTCTGAGAGAAAGCAAGCACGGAGGACGAGAATCGCTTTTGCCCTGCGTAGTGTTCCGGGCAGCGGGTACAACCAGGCAGAGAATTCCCGGCTAGCAGCTTCCCTGTGGCCGGGAAGTGCAAACGTACACGTTTTCGGACGAAAACGCGTTTACCGGCGAAAACGCACACCACGGCTCTTTCTGAGAAAAAGCAAGCACGGAGGACGAGAATCGCTTTTGCCCTGCGTAGCGTTCCGGGCAGCGGGTAGAACCAGGCAGAGAATTCCCGGCTAGCAGCTTCCCTGTGGCCGGGAAGTGCAAACGTACACGTTTTCGGCCGAGAACGCGTTTACCGGCGAAAACGCTCACCACGGCTCTTTCTGAGAGAAAGCAAGCACGGAGGACGAGAATCGCTTTTGCCCTGCGTAGCGTTCCGGGCAGCGGGTAGAACCAGGCAGAGAATTCCCGGCTAGCAGCTTCCCTGTGGCGGGGAAGTGCAAACATACACGTTTTCGGCCGAAAACGCGTTTTCCGGCGAAAACGCACACCACGGCTCTTTCTGAGAAAAAGCAAGCACGGAGGACGAGAATCGCTTTTGCCCTGCGTAGCGTTCCGGGCAGCGGGTAGAACCATGCAGAGAATTCCCGTCTAGCAGCTTCCCTGTGGCCGGGAAGTGCAAACGTACACGTTTTCGGCCGAGAACGCGTTTACCGGCGAAAACGCTCACCACGGCTCTTTCTGAGAGAAAGCAAGCACGGAGGACGAGAATCGCTTTTGCCCTGCGTAGCGTTCCGGGCAGCGGGTAGAACCAGGCAGAGAATTCCCGGCTAGCAGCTTCCCTGTGGCGGGGAAGTGCAAACATACACGTTTTCGGCCGAAAACGCGTTTTCCGGCGAAAACGCACACCACGGCTCTTTCTGAGAAAAAGCAAGCACGGAGGACGAGAATCGCTTTTGCCCTGCGTAGCGTTCTGAGCAACGGGTAGAACCAGGCAGAGAATTCCCGGCTAGCAGCTTCCCTGTGGCCTGGAAGTGCAAACCTACACGTTTTCGGCCGAAAACGCGTTTTCCGGCGAAAAAGCACACCATGGCTCTTTCTGAGAAAAAGCAAGCACGGAGGACGAGAATCGCTTTTGCCCTGCGTAGCGTTCCGGGCAGCGGGTAGAACCAGGCAGAGAATTCCCGGCTAGCAGCTTCCCTGTGGCCGGGAAGTGCAAACGTACACGTTTTCGGCCGAAAACGCGTTTTCCGGCGAAAACGCACACCACGGCTCTCTCTGAGAAAAAGCAAGCACGGAGGACGAGAATCGCTTTTGCCCTGCGTAGCGTTCCGGGCAGCGGGTAGAACCAGGCAGAGAATTCCCGGCTAGCAGCTTCCCTGTGGCGGGGAAGTGCAAACGTACACGTTTTCGGCCGAAAACGCGTTTACCGGCGAAAACGCACACCACGGCTCTTTCTGAGAAAAAGCAAGCACGGAGGACGAGAATCGCTTTTGCCCTGCGTAGCGTTCCGGGCAGCGGGTAGAACCAGGCAGAGAATTCCCGGCTAGCATCTTCCCTGTGGCGGGGAAGTGCAAACGTACACGTTTTCGGCCGAAAACGCGTTTTCCGGCGAAAACGCACACCACGGCTCTTTCTGAGAAAAAGCAAGCACGGAGGACGAGAATCGCTTTTGCCCTGCGTAGCGTTCCGGGCAGCGGGTAGAACCAGGCAGAGAATTCCCGGCTAGCAGCTTCCCTGTGGCCGGGAAGTGCAAACGTACACGTTTTCGGGTAAAACGCGTTTTCCGGCAAAAACGCACACCACGGCTCTTTCTGAGAAAAAGCAAGCACGGAGGACGAGAATCGCTTTTGCCCTGCTTAGTGTTCCGGGCAGCGGGTAGAACCAGGCAGAGAATTCCCGGCTAGCAGCTTCCCTGCGGCCGGGAAGTGCAAACGTACAGGTTTTCGGCCGAAAACGCGTTTTCCCGCGAAAACGCACACCACGGCTCTTTCTGAGAAAAAGCAAGCACGGAGGACGAGAATCGCTTTTGCCCTGCGTAGCGTTCCGGGCAGCGGGTAGAACCAGGCAGAGAATTCCCGGCTAGCAGCTTCCCTGTGGCCGGGAAGTGCAAACGTACAGGTTTTCGGCCGAAAACGCGTTTTCCCGCGAAAACGCACACCACGGCTCTTTCTGAGAAAAAGCAAGCACGGAGGACGAGAACCGCTTTTGCCCTGCGTAGCGTTCCGGGCAGCGGGTAGAACCAGGCAGAGAATTCCCGGCTAGCAGCTTCCCTCAAGCCGGGAAGTGCAAACGTACACGTTTTCGCCGAAAACACGTTTTCCGGCGAAAACGCACACCACGGCTCTTTCTGAGAAAAAGCAAGCAAGGAGGACGAGAATCGCTTTTGCCCAGCGTAGCGTTCCGGGCAGCGGGTAGAACCAGGCAGAGAATTCCCGGCTAGCAGCTTCCCTGTGGCCGGGAAGTGCAAACGTACACGTTTTCGGCCGAAAACGCGTTTTCCGGCGAAAACGCACACCACGGCTCTTTCTGGGAAAAAGCAAGCACGGAGGACGAGAATCGCTTTTGCCCTGCGTAGCGTTCCGGGCAGCGGGTAGAACCAGGCAGAGAATTCCCGGCTAGCAGCTTCCCTGTGGCCGGGAAGTGCAAACGTACACGTTTTCGGCCGAAAACGCGTTTTCCGGCGAAAACGCACACCACGGCTCTTTCTGAGAAAAAGCAAGCACGGAGGACGAGAATCGCTTTTGCCCTGCGTAGCGTTCCGGGCAGCGGGTAGAACCAGGCAGAGAATTCCCGGCTAGCAGCTTCCCTGTGGCGGGGAAGTGCAAACGTACACGTTTTCGGCCGAAAACGCGTTTACCGGCGAAAACGCACACCACGGCTCTTTCTGAGAAAAAGCAAGCACGGAGGACGAGAATCGCTTTTGCCCTGCGTAGCGTTCCGGGCAGCGGGTAGAACCAGGCAGAGAATTCCCGGCTAGCATCTTCCCTGTGGCGGGGAAGTGCAAACGTACACGTTTTCGGCTGAAAACGCGTTTTCTAGCGAAAACGCACACCACGGCTCTTTCTGAGAAAAAGCAAGCACGGAGGACGAGAATCGCTTTTGCCCTGCGTAGCGTTCCGGGCAGCGGGTAGAACCAGGCAGAGAATTCCCGGCTAGCAGCTTCCCTGTGGCCGGGAAGTGCAAACGTACACGTTTTCGGCTAAAACGCGTTTTCCGGCAAAAACGCACACCACGGCTCTTTCTGAGAAAAAGCAAGCACGGAGGACGAGAATCGCTTTTGCCCTGCGTAGTGTTCCGGGCAGCGGGTAGAACCAGGCAGAGAATTCCCGGCTAGCAGCTTCCCTGTGGCCGGGAAGTGCAAACGTACACGTTTTCGGCCGAAAACGCGTTTTCCCGCGAAAACGCACACCACGGCTCTTTCTGAGAAAAAGCAAGCACGGAGGACGAGAATCGCTTTTGCCCTGCGTAGCGTTCCGGGCAGCGGGTAGAACCAGGCAGAGAATTCCCGGCTAGCAGCTTCCCTGTGGCCGGGAAGTGCAAACGTACAGGTTTTCGGCCGAAAACGCGTTTTCCCGCGAAAACGCACACCACGGCTCTTTCTGAGAAAAAGCAAGCACGGAGGACGAGAATCGCTTTTGCCCTGCGTAGCGTTCCGGGCAGCGGGTAGAACCAGGCAGAGAATTCCCGGCTAGCAGCTTCCCTCAAGCCGGGAAGTGCAAACGTACACGTTTTCGCCGAAAACACGTTTTCCGGCGAAAACGCACACCACGGCTCTTTCTGAGAAAAAGCAAGCAAGGAGGACGAGAATCGCTTTTGCCCAGCGTAGCGTTCCGGGCAGCGGGTAGAACCAGGCAGAGAATTCCCGGCTAGCAGCTTCCCTGTGGCCGGGAAGTGCAAACGTACACGTTTTCGGCCGAAAACGCGTTTTCCGGCGAAAACGCACACCACGGCTCTTTCTGGGAAAAAGCAAGCACGGAGGACGAGAATCGCTTTTGCCCTGCGTAGCGTTCCGGGCAGCGGGTAGAACCAGGCAGAGAATTCCCGTCTAGCAGCTTCCCTGTGGCCGGGAAGTGCAAACGTACACGTTTTCGGCCGAAAACGCGTTTTCCGGCGAAAACGCACACCACGGCTCTTTCTGAGAAAAAGCAAGCACGGAGGACGAGAATCGCTTTTGCCCTGCGTAGCGTTCCGGGCAGCGGGTAGAACCAGGCAGAGAATTCCCGGCTAGCAGCTTCCCTGTGGCCGGGAAGTGCAAACTTACACGTTTTCGGCCGAAAACGCGTTTACCGGCGAAAACGCACACCACGGCTCTTTCTGAGAAAAAGCAAGCACGGAGGACGAGAATCGCTTTTGCCCTGCGTAGCGTTCCGGGCAGCGGGTAGAACCAGGCAGAGAATTCCCGGCTAGCAGCTTCCCTGTGGCCGGGAAGTGCAAACGTACACGTTTTCGGCCGAAAACGCGTTTTCCGGCGAAAACGCACACCACGGCTCTTTCTGAGAAAAAGCAAGCACGGAGGACGAGAATCGCTTTTGCCCTGCGTAGCGTTCCGGGCAGCGGGTAGAACCAGGCAGAGAATTCCCGGCTAGCAGCTTCCCTGTGGCCGGGAAGTGCAAACGTACACGTTTTCGGCCGAAAACGCGTTTTCCGGCGAAAACGCACACCACGGCTCTTTCTGAGAAAAAGCAAGCACGGAGGACGAGAATCGCTTTTGCCCTGCGTAGCGTTCCGGGCAGCGGGTAGAACCAGGCAGAGAATTCCCGGCTAGCAGCTTCCTGTGGCCGGGAAGTGCAAACGTACACGTTTTCGGCCGAAAACGCGTTTACCGGCGAAAACGCACACCACGGCTCTTTCTGAGAAAAAGCAAGCACGGAGGACGAGAATCGCTTTTGCCCTGCGTAGCGTTCCGGGCAGCGGGTAGAACCAGGCAGAGAATTCCCGGCTAGCAGCTTCCCTGTGGCCGGGAAGTGCAAACGTACACGTTTTCGGCCGAAAACGCGTTTTCCGGCGAAAACGCACACCACGGCTCTTTCTGGGAAAAAGCAAGCACGGAGGACGAGAATCGCTTTTGCTCTGCGTAGCGTTCCGGGCAGCGGGTAGAACCAGGCAGAGAATTCCCGGCTAGCAGCTTCCCTGTGGCCGGGAAGTGCAAACGTACACGTTTTCGGCCGAAAACGCGTTTTCCGGCGAAAACGCACACCACGGCTCTTTCTGAGAAAAAGCAAGCACGGAGGACGAGAATCGCTTTTGCCCTGCGTAGCGTTCCGGGCAGCGGGTAGAACCAGGCAGAGAATTCCTGTCTAGCAGCTTCCCTGTGGCCGGGAAGTGCAAACGTACACGTTTTCGGCCGAAAACGCGTTTTCCGGCGAAAACGCACACCACGGCTCTTTCTGAGAAAAAGCAAGCACGGAGGACGAGAATCGCTTTTGCCCTGCGTAGTGTTCCGGGCAGCGGGTAGAACCAGGCAGAGAATTCCCGGCTAGCAGCTTCCCTGTGGCCGGGAAGTGCAAACGTACACGTTTTCGGCCGAAAACGCGTTTTCCCGCGAAAACGCACACCACGGCTCTTTCTGAGAAAAAGCAAGCACGGAGGACGAGAATCGCTTTTGCCCTGCGTAGCGTTCCGGGCAGCGGGTAGAACCAGGCAGAGAATTCCCGGCTAGCAGCTTCCCTGTGGCGGGGAAGTGCAAACATACACGTTTTCGGCCGAAAACGCGTTTTCCGGCGAAAACGCACACCACGGCTCTTTCTGAGAAAAAGCAAGCACGGAGGACGAGAATCGCTTTTGCCCTGCGTAGCGTTCCGGGCAGCGGGTAGAACCAGGCAGAGAATTCCCGTCTAGCAGCTTCCCTGTGGCCGGGAAGTGCAAACGTACACGTTTTCGGCCGAGAACGCGTTTACCGGCGAAAACGCTCACCACGGCTCTTTCTGAGAGAAAGCAAGCACGGAGGACGAGAATCGCTTTTGCCCTGCGTAGCGTTCCGGGCAGCGGGTAGAACCAGGCAGAGAATTCCCGGCTAGCAGCTTCCCTGTGGCGGGGAAGTGCAAACATACACGTTTTCGGCCGAAAACGCGTTTTCCGGCGAAAACGCACACCACAGCTCTTTCTGAGAAAAAGCAAGCACGGAGGACGAGAATCGCTTTTGCCCTGCGTAGCGTTCTGAGCAACGGGTAGAACCAGGCAGAGAATTCCCGGCTAGCAGCTTCCCTGTGGCCTGGAAGTGCAAACCTACACGTTTTCGGCCGAAAACGCGTTTTCCGGCGAAAAAGCACACCATGGCTCTTTCTGAGAAAAAGCAAGCACGGAGGACGAGAATCGCTTTTGCCCTGCGTAGCGTTCCGGGCAGCGGGTAGAACCAGGCAGAGAATTCCCGGCTAGCATCTTCCCTGTGGCGGGGAAGTGCAAACGTACACGTTTTCGGCCGAAAACGCGTTTTCTAGCGAAAACGCACACCACGGCTCTTTCTGAGAAAAAGCAAGCACGGAGGACGAGAATCGCTTTTGCCCTGCGTAGCCTTCCGGGCAGCGGGTAGAACCAGGCAGAGAATTCCCGGCTAGCAGCTTCCCTGTGGCCGGGAAGTGCAAACGTACACGTTTTCGGGTAAAACGCGTTTTCCGGCAAAAACGCACACCACGGCTCTTTCTGAGAAAAAGCAAGCACGGAGGACGAGAATCGCTTTTGCCCTGCGTAGTGTTCCGGGCAGCGGGTAGAACCAGGCAGAGAATTCCCGGCTAGCAGCTTCCCTGCGGCCGGGAAGTGCAAACGTACAGGTTTTCGGCCGAAAACGCGTTTTCCCGCGAAAACGCACACCACGGCTCTTTCTGAGAAAAAGCAAGCACGGAGGACGAGAATCGCTTTTGCCCTGCGTAGCGTTCCGGGCAGCGGGTAGAACCAGGCAGAGAATTCCCGGCTAGCAGCTTCCCTGTGGCCGGGAAGTGCAAACGTACACGTTTTCGGCCGAAAACGCGTTTACCGGCGAAAACGCTCACCACGGCTCTTTCTGAGAGAAAGCAAGCACGGAGGACGAGAATCGCTTTTGCCCTGCGTAGCGTTCCGGGCAGCGGGTAGAACCAGGCAGAGAATTCCCGGCTAGCAGCTTCCCTGTGGCGGGGAAGTGCAAACATACACGTTTTCGGCCGAAAACGCGTTTTCCGGCGAAAACGCACACCACGGCTCTTTCTGAGAAAAAGCAAGCACGGAGGACGAGAATCGCTTTTGCCCTGCGTAGCGTTCCGGGCAGCGGGTAGAACCAGGCAGAGAATTCCCGTCTAGCAGCTTCCCTGTGGCCGGGAAGTGCAAACGTACACGTTTTCGGCCGAGAACGCGTTTACCGGCGAAAACGCTCACCACGGCTCTTTCTGAGAGAAAGCAAGCACGGAGGACGAGAATCGCTTTTGCCCTGCGTAGCGTTCCGGGCAGCGGGTAGAACCAGGCAGAGAATTCCCGGCTAGCAGCTTCCCTGTGGCGGGGAAGTGCAAACATACACGTTTTCGGCCGAAAACGCGTTTTCCGGCGAAAACGCACACCACGGCTCTTTCTGAGAAAAAGCAAGCACGGAGGACGAGAATCGCTTTTGCCCTGCGTAGCGTTCTGAGCAACGGGTAGAACCAGGCAGAGAATTCCCGGCTAGCAGCTTCCCTGTGGCCTGGAAGTGCAAACCTACACGTTTTCGGCCGAAAACGCGTTTTCCGGCGAAAAAGCACACCATGGCTCTTTCTGAGAAAAAGCAAGCACGGAGGACGAGAATCGCTTTTGCCCTGCGTAGCGTTCCGGGCAGCGGGTAGAACCAGGCAGAGAATTCCCGGCTAGCAGCTTCCCTGTGGCCGGGAAGTGCAAACGTACACGTTTTCGGCCGAAAACGCGTTTTCCGGCGAAAACGCACACCACGGCTCTCTCTGAGAAAAAGCAAGCAGGGAGGACGAGAATCGCTTTTGCCCTGCGTAGCGTTCCGGGCAGCGGGTAGAACCAGGCAGAGAATTCCCGGCTAGCAGCTTCCCTGTGGCGGGGAAGTGCAAACATACACGTTTTCGGCCGAAAACGCGTTTACCGGCGAAAACGCACACCACGGCTCTTTCTGAGAAAAAGCAAGCACGGAGGACGAGAATCGCTTTTGCCCTGCGTAGCGTTCCGGGCAGCGGGTAGAACCAGGCAGAGAATTCCCGGCTAGCATCTTCCCTGTGGCGGGGAAGTGCAAACGTACACGTTTTCGGCCGAAAACGCGTTTTCTAGCGAAAACGCACACCACGGCTCTTTCTGAGAAAAAGCAAGCACGGAGGACGAGAATCGCTTTTGCCCTGCGTAGCGTTCCGGGCAGCGGGTAGAACCAGGCAGAGAATTCCCGGCTAGCAGCTTCCCTGTGGCCGGGAAGTGCAAACGTACACGTTTTCGGGTAAAACGCGTTTTCCGGCAAAAACGCACACCACGGCTCTTTCTGAGAAAAAGCAAGCACGGAGGACGAGAATCGCTTTTGCCCTGCGTAGTGTTCCGGGCAGCGGGTAGAACCAGGCAGAGAATTCCCGGCTAGCAGCTTCCCTGCGGCCGGGAAGTGCAAACGTACAGGTTTTCGGCCGAAAACGCGTTTTCCCGCGAAAACGCACACCACGGCTCTTTCTGAGAAAAAGCAAGCACGGAGGACGAGAATCGCTTTTGCCCTGCGTAGCGTTCCGGGCAGCGGGTAGAACCAGGCAGAGAACTCCCGGCTAGCAGCTTCCCTTTGGCGGGGAAGTGCAAACGTACACGTTTTCGGCCGAAAACGCGTTTTCTGGCGAAAACGCACACCACGGCTCTTTCTGAGAGAAAGCAAGCACGGAGGACGAGAATCGCTTTTGCCCTGCGTAGCGTTCCGGGCAGCGGGTAGAACCAGGCAGAGAATTCCCGGCTAGCAGCTTCCCTGTGGCCGGGAAGTGCAAACGTACACGTTTTCGGCCGAAAACGCGTTTTCCGGCGAAAACGCACACCACGGCTCTTTCTGAGAAAAAGCAAGCACGGAGGACGAGAATCGCTTTTGCCCTTCGTAGAGTTCTGAGCAGCGGGTAGAAATAGGCAGCGAATTGCCGGCTAGCAGCTTCCCTGTGGCCGGGAAGTGCAAACGTACATTTTTCGGACGAAAACGCATTTACCGGCGAAAACGCACACCACGGCTCTTTCTGAGAAAAAGCAAGCACGGAGGACGAGAATCGCTTTTGCCCTGCGTAGCGTTACGGGCAGCGGGTAGAACCAGGCAGAGAATTCCCGGCTAGCAGCTTCCCTGTGGCCGGGAAGTGCAAACGTACACGTTTTCGGCCGAAAACGCGTTTTCCGGCGAAAACGCACACCACGGCTCTTTCTGAGAAAAAGCAAGCACGGAGGACGAGAATCGCTTTTGCCCTGCGTAGCGTTCCTGGCAGCGGGTAGAGCCAGGCAGAGAATTCCCGTCTAGCAGCTTCCCTGTGGCGGGGAAGTGCAAACGTACACGTTTTCTGCCGAAAACGCGTTTACCGGCGAAAACGCACACCACGGCTCTTTCTGAGAGAAAGCAAGCACGGAGGACGAGAATCGCTTTTGCCCTGCGTAGCGTTCCGGGCAGCGGGTAGAACCAGGCAGAGAATTCCCGGCTAGCAGCTTCCCTGTGGCCGGGAAGTGCAAACGTACACGTTTTCGGCCGAAAACGCGTTTTCCGGCGAAAACGCACACCACGGCTCTTTCTGAGAAAAAGCAAGCACGGAGGACGAGAATCGCTTTTGCCCTGCGTAGCGTTCCGGGCAGCGGGTAGAACCAGGCAGAGAATTCCCGGCTAGCAGCTTCCCTGTGGCCGGGAAGTGCAAACGTACACGTTTTCGGCCGAAAACGCGTTTTCTGGCGAAAACGCACACCACGGCTCTTTCTGAGAGAAAGCAAGCACGGAGGACGAGAATCGCTTTTGCCCTGCGTAGCGTTCCGGGCAGCGGGTAGAACCAGGCAGAGAATTCCCGGCTAGCAGCTTCCCTGTGGCCGGGAAGTGCAAACGTACACGTTTTCGGCCGAAAACGCGTTTTCCGGCGAAAACGCACACCACGGCTCTTTCTGAGAAAAAGCAAGCACGGAGGACGAGAATCGCTTTTGCCCTTCGTAGAGTTCTGAGCAGCGGGTAGAAATAGGCAGCGAATTGCCGGCTAGCAGCTTCCCTGTGGCCGGGAAGTGCAAACGTACACGTTTTCGGCCGAAAACGCGTTTTCCGATGAAAACGCACACCACGGCTCTTTCTGAGAAAAAGCAAGCACGGAGGACGAGAATCGCTTTTGCCCTGCGTAGCGTTCCGGGCAGCGGGTAGAACCAGGCAGAGAATTCCCGGCTAGCAGCTTCCCTGTGGCCGGGAAGTGCAAACGTACATTTTTCGGACGAAAACGCATTTACCGGCGAAAACGCACACCACGGCTCTTTCTGAGAAAAAGCAAGCACGGAGGACGAGAATCGCTTTTGCCCTGCGTAGCGTTCCTGGCTGCGGGTAGAACCAGGCAGAGAATTCCCGTCTAGCAGCTTCCCTGTGGCCGGGAAGTGCAAACGTACACGTTTTCGGCCGAAAACGCGTTTACCGGCGAAAACGCACACAACGGCTCTTTCTGAGAAAAAGCAAGCACGGAGGACGAGAATCGCTTTTGCCCTGCGTAGCGTTCCGCGCAGCGGGTAGAACCAGGCAGAGAATTCCCGGCTAGCAGCTTCCCTGTGGCGGGGAAGTGCAAACGTACACGTTTTCGGCCGAAAACGCGTTTTCCGGCGAAAACGCACACCACGGCTCTTTCTGAGAAAAAGCAAGAACGGAGGACGAGAATCGCTTTTGCCCTGCGTAGTGTTCCGGGCAGCGGGTAGAACCAGGCAGAGAATTCCCGGCTAGCAGCTGCCCTGTGGCCGGGAAGTGCAAACGTACACGTTTTCGGCCGAAAACGCGTTTTCCGGCGAAAACGCACACCACGGCTCTTTCTGAGAAAAAGCAAGCACGGAGGACGAGAATCGCTTTTGCCCTGCGTAGCGTTCCGGGCAGCGGGTAGAACCAGGCAGAGAATTCCCGGCTAGCAGCTTCCCTGTGGCGGGGAAGTGCAAACGTACACGTTTTCGGCCGAAAACGCGTTTTCCGGCGAAAACGCACACCACGGCTCTTTCTGAGAAAAAGCAAGCACGGAGGACGAGAACCGCTTTTGCCCTGCGTAGCGTTCCGGGCAGCGGGTAGAACCAGGCAGAGAATTCCCGGCTAGCAGCTTCCCTGTGGCGGGGAAGTGCAAACGTACACGTTTTCGGACGAAAACGCGTTTTCTGGCGAAAACGCACACCACGGCTCTTTCTGAGAAAAAGCAAGCACGGAGGACGAGAATCGCTTTTGCCCTGCGTAGTGTTCCGGGCAGCGGGTAGAACCAGGCAGAGAATTCCCGGCTAGCAGCTTCCCTGTGGCCGGGAAGTGCAAACGTATACGTTTTCGCCGAAAACGCGTTTTCCGGCGAAAACGCACACCACGGCTCTTTCTGAGAAAAAGCAAGCACGGAGGACGAGAATCGCTTTTGCCCTGCGTAGCGTTCCGGGCAGCGGGTAGAACCAGGCAGAGAATTCCCGGCTAGCAGCTTCCCTGTGGCCGGGAAGTGCAAACGTACACGTTTTCGGCCGAAAACGCGTTTTCCGGCGAAAACGCACACCACGGCTCTTTCTGAGAAAAAGCAAGCACGGAGGACGAGAATCGCTTTTGCCCTGCGTAGCGTTCCGGGCAGCGGGTAGAACCAGGCAGAGAATTCCCGGCTAGCAGCTTCCCTGTGGCCGGGAAGTGCAAACGTACACGTTTTCGGCCGAAAACGCGTTTTCCGGCGAAAACGCACACCACGGCTCTTTCTGAGAAAAAGCAAGCACGGAGGACGAGAATCGCTTTTGCCCTGCGTAGCGTTCCGGGCAGCGGGTAGAACCAGGCAGAGAATTCCCGGCTAGCAGCTTCCCTGTGGCCGGGAAGTGCAAACGTACACGTTTTCGGCCGAAAACGCGTTTTCTGGCGAAAACGCACACCACGGCTCTTTCTGAGAAAAAGCAAGCACGGAGGACGAGAATCGCTTTTGCCCTGCGTAGCGTTACGGGCAGCGGGTAGAACCAGGCAGAGAATTCCCGGCTAGCAGCTTCCCTGTGGCCGGGAAGTGCAAACGTACACGTTTTCGGCCGAAAACGCGTTTTCCGGCGAAAACGCACACCACGGCTCTTTCTGAGAAAGAGCAAGCACGGAGGACGAGAATCGCTTTTGCCCTGCGTAGCGTTCCGGGCAGCGGGTAGAACCAGGCAGAGAATTCCCGGCTAGCAGCTTCCCTGTGGCGGGGAAGTGCAAACGTACACGTTTTCGGCCGAAAATGCGTTTTCCGGCGAAAACGCACACCACGGCTCTTTCTGAGAAAAAGCAAGCACGGAGGACGAGAATCGCTTTTGCCCTGCGTAGCGTTCCGGGCAGCGGGTAGAACCAGGCAGAGAATTCCCGGCTAGCAGCTGCCCTGTGGCCGGGAAGTGCAAACGTACACGTTTTCGGCCGAAAACGCGTTTTCCGGCGAAAACGCACACCACGGCTCTTTCTGAGAAAAAGCAAGCACGGAGGACGAGAATCGCTTTTGCCCTGCGTAGCGTTCCGGGCAGCGGGTAGAACCAGGCAGAGAATTCCCGGCTAGCAGCTTCCCTGTGGCCGGGAAGTGCAAACGTACACGTTTTCGGCCGAAAACGCGTTTACCGGCGAAAACGCACACCACGGCTCTTTCTGAGAAAAAGCAAGCACGGAGGACGAAAATCGCTTTTGCCCTGCGTAGTGTTCCGGGCAGCGGGTAGAACCAGGCAGAGAATTCCCGGCTAGCAGCTTCCCTGTGGCGGGGAAGTGCAAACGTACACGTTTTCGGCCGAAAACGCGTTTTCTGGCGAAAACGCACACCACGGCTCTTTCTGAGAAAAAGCAAGCACGGAGGACGAGAATCGCTTTTGCCCTGCGTAGTGTTCCGGGCAGCGGGTAGAACCAGGCAGAGAATTCACGGCTAGCAGCTTCCCTGTGGCGGGGAAGTGCAAACGTACACGTTTTCGGCCGAAAACGCGTTTTCTGGCGAAAACGCACACCACGGCTCTTTCTGAGAAAAAGCAAGCACGGAGGACGAGAATCGCTTTTGCCCTGCGTAGTGTTCCGGGCAGCGGGTAGAACCAGGCAGAGAATTCCCGGCTAGCAGCTTCCCTGTGGCCGGGAAGTGCAAACGTACACGTTTTCGCCGAAAACGCGTTTTCCGGCGAAAACGCACACCACGGCTCTTTCTGAGAAAAAGCAAGCACGGAGGACGAGAATCGCTTTTGCCCTGCGTAGCGTTCCGGGCAGCGGGTAGAACCAGGCAGAGAATTCCCGGCTAGCAGCTTCCCTGTGGCCGGGAAGTGCAAACGTACATTTTTCGGACGAAAACGCATTTACCGGCGAAAACGCACACCACGGCTCTTTCTGAGAAAAAGCAAGCACGGAGGACGAGAATCGCTTTTGCCCTGCGTAGCGTTACGGGCAGCGGGTAGAACCAGGCAGAGAATTCCCGGCTAGCAGCTTCCCTGTGGCCGGGAAGTGCAAACGTACACGTTTTCGGCCGAAAACGCGTTTTCCGGCGAAAACGCACACCACGGCTCTTTCTGAGAAAAAGCAAGCACGGAGGACGAGAATCGCTTTTGCCCTGCGTAGCGTTCCGGGCAGCGGGTAGAACCAGGCAGAGAATTCCCGGCTAGCAGCTTCCCTGTGGCCGGGAAGTGCAAACGTACACGTTTTCGGCCGAAAACGCGTTTTCTGGCGAAAACGCACACCACGGCTCTTTCTGAGAGAAAGCAAGCACGGAGGACGAGAATCGCTTTTGCCCTGCGTAGCGTTCCGGGCAGCGGGTAGAACCAGGCAGAGAATTCCCGGCTAGCAGCTTCCCTGTGGCCGGGAAGTGCAAACGTACACGTTTTCGGCCGAAAACGCGTTTTCCGGCGAAAACGCACACCACGGCTCTTTCTGAGAAAAAGCAAGCACGGAGGACGAGAATCGCTTTTGCCCTTCGTAGAGTTCTGAGCAGCGGGTAGAAATAGGCAGCGAATTGCCGGCTAGCAGCTTCCCTGTGGCCGGGAAGTGCAAACGTACACGTTTTCGGCCGAAAACGCGTTTTCCGGCGAAAACGCACACCACGGCTCTTTCTGAGAAAAAGCAAGCACGGAGGACGAGAATCGCTTTTGCCCTGCGTAGCGTTCCGGGCAGCGGGTAGAACCAGGCAGAGAATTCCCGGCTAGCAGCTTCCCTGTGGCCGGGAAGTGCAAACGTACATTTTTCGGACGAAAACGCATTTACCGGCGAAAACGCACACCACGGCTCTTTCTGAGAAAAAGCAAGCACGGAGGACGAGAATCGCTTTTGCCCTGCGTAGCGTTCCTGGCTGCGGGTAGAACCAGGCAGAGAATTCCCGTCTAGCAGCTTCCCTGTGGCCGGGAAGTGCAAACGTACACGTTTTCGGCCGAAAACGCGTTTACCGGCGAAAACGCACACAACGGCTCTTTCTGAGAAAAAGCAAGCACGGAGGACGAGAATCGCTTTTGCCCTGCGTAGCGTTCCGCGCAGCGGGTAGAACCAGGCAGAGAATTCCCGGCTAGCAGCTTCCCTGTGGCGGGGAAGTGCAAACGTACACGTTTTCGGCCGAAAACGCGTTTTCCGGCGAAAACGCACACCACGGCTCTTTCTGAGAAAAAGCAAGAACGGAGGACGAGAATCGCTTTTGCCCTGCGTAGTGTTCCGGGCAGCGGGTAGAACCAGGCAGAGAATTCCCGGCTAGCAGCTGCCCTGTGGCCGGGAAGTGCAAACGTACACGTTTTCGGCCGAAAACGCGTTTTCCGGCGAAAACGCACACCACGGCTCTTTCTGAGAAAAAGCAAGCACGGAGGACGAGAATCGCTTTTGCCCTGCGTAGCGTTCCGGGCAGCGGGTAGAACCAGGCAGAGAATTCCCGGCTAGCAGCTTCCCTGTGGCGGGGAAGTGCAAACGTACACGTTTTCGGCCGAAAACGCGTTTTCCGGCGAAAACGCACACCACGGCTCTTTCTGAGAAAAAGCAAGCACGGAGGACGAGAATCGCTTTTGCCCTGCGTAGCGTTCCGGGCAGCGGGTAGAACCAGGCAGAGAATTCCCGGCTAGCAGCTTCCCTGTGGCGGGGAAGTGCAAACGTACACGTTTTCGGACGAAAACGCGTTTTCTGGCGAAAACGCACACCACGGCTCTTTCTGAGAAAAAGCAAGCACGGAGGACGAGAATCGCTTTTGCCCTGCGTAGTGTTCCGGGCAGCGGGTAGAACCAGGCAGAGAATTCCCGGCTAGCAGCTTCCCTGTGGCCGGGAAGTGCAAACGTATACGTTTTCGCCGAAAACGCGTTTTCCGGCGAAAACGCACACCACGGCTCTTTCTGAGAAAAAGCAAGCACGGAGGACGAGAATCGCTTTTGCCCTGCGTAGCGTTCCGGGCAGCGGGTAGAACCAGGCAGAGAATTCCCGGCTAGCAGCTTCCCTGTGGCCGGGAAGTGCAAACGTACACGTTTTCGGCCGAAAACGCGTTTTCCGGCGAAAACGCACACCACGGCTCTTTCTGAGAAAAAGCAAGCACGGAGGACGAGAATCGCTTTTGCCCTGCGTAGCGTTCCGGGCAGCGGGTAGAACCAGGCAGAGAATTCCCGGCTAGCAGCTTCCCTGTGGCCGGGAAGTGCAAACGTACACGTTTTCGGCCGAAAACGCGTTTTCCGGCGAAAACGCACACCACGGCTCTTTCTGAGAAAAAGCAAGCACGGAGGACGAGAATCGCTTTTGCCCTGCGTAGCGTTCCGGGCAGCGGGTAGAACCAGGCAGAGAATTCCCGGCTAGCAGCTTCCCTGTGGCCGGGAAGTGCAAACGTACACGTTTTCGGCCGAAAACGCGTTTTCTGGCGAAAACGCACACCACGGCTCTTTCTGAGAAAAAGCAAGCACGGAGGACGAGAATCGCTTTTGCCCTGCGTAGCGTTCCGGGCAGCGGGTAGAACCAGGCAGAGAATTCCCGGCTAGCAGCTTCCCTGTGGCCGGGAAGTGCAAACGTACACGTTTTCGGCCGAAAACGCGTTTTCCGGCGAAAACGCACACCACGGCTCTTTCTGAGAAAGAGCAAGCACGGAGGACGAGAATCGCTTTTGCCCTGCGTAGCGTTCCGGGCAGCGGGTAGAACCAGGCAGAGAATTCCCGGCTAGCAGCTTCCCTGTGGCGGGGAAGTGCAAACGTACACGTTTTCGGCCGAAAACGCGTTTTCCGGCGAAAACGCACACCACGGCTCTTTCTGAGAAAAAGCAAGCACGGAGGACGAGAATCGCTTTTGCCCTGCGTAGCGTTCCGGGCAGCGGGTAGAACCAGGCAGAGAATTCCCGGCTAGCAGCTGCCCTGTGGCCGGGAAGTGCAAACGTACACGTTTTCGGCCGAAAACGCGTTTTCCGGCGAAAACGCACACCACGGCTCTTTCTGAGAAAAAGCAAGCACGGAGGACGAGAATCGCTTTTGCCCTGCGTAGCGTTCCGGGCAGCGGGTAGAACCAGGCAGAGAATTCCCGGCTAGCAGCTTCCCTGTGGCCGGGAAGTGCAAACGTACACGTTTTCGGCCGAAAACGCGTTTACCGGCGAAAACGCACACCACGGCTCTTTCTGAGAAAAAGCAAGCACGGAGGACGAAAATCGCTTTTGCCCTGCGTAGTGTTCCGGGCAGCGGGTAGAACCAGGCAGAGAATTCCCGGCTAGCAGCTTCCCTGTGGCGGGGAAGTGCAAACGTACACGTTTTCGGCCGAAAACGCGTTTTCTGGCGAAAACGCACACCACGGCTCTTTCTGAGAAAAAGCAAGCACGGAGGACGAGAATCGCTTTTGCCCTGCGTAGTGTTCCGGGCAGCGGGTAGAACCAGGCAGAGAATTCACGGCTAGCAGCTTCCCTGTGGCGGGGAAGTGCAAACGTACACGTTTTCGGCCGAAAACGCGTTTTCTGGCGAAAACGCACACCACGGCTCTTTCTGAGAAAAAGCAAGCACGGAGGACGAGAATCGCTTTTGCCCTGCGTAGTGTTCCGGGCAGCGGGTAGAACCAGGCAGAGAATTCCCGGCTAGCAGCTTCCCTGTGGCCGGGAAGTGCAAACGTACACGTTTTCGCCGAAAACGCGTTTTCCGGCGAAAACGCACACCACGGCTCTTTCTGAGAAAAAGCAAGCACGGAGGACGAGAATCGCTTTTGCCCTGCGTAGCGTTCCGGGCAGCGGGTAGAACCAGGCAGAGAATTCCCGGCTAGCAGCTTCCCTGTGGCCGGGAAGTGCAAACGTACACGTTTTCGGCCGAAAACGCGTTTTCCGGCGAAAACGCACACCACGGCTCTTTCTGAGAAAAAGCAAGCACGGAGGACGAGAATCGCTTTTGCCCTGCGTAGCGTTCCGGGCAGCGGGTAGAACCAGGCAGAGAATTCCCGGCTAGCAGCTTCCCTGTGGCCGGGAAGTGCAAACGTACACGTTTTCGGCCGAAAACGCGTTTTCCGGCGAAAACGCACACCACGGCTCTTTCTGAGAAAAAGCAAGCACGGAGGACGAGAATCGCTTTTGCCTTGCGTAGCGTTCCGGGCAGCGGGTAGAACCAGGCAGAGAATTCCCGGCTAGCAGCTTCCCTGTGGCCGGGAAGTGCAAACGTACACGTTTTCGGCCGAAAACGCGTTTTCCGGCGAAAACGCACACCACGGCTCTTTCTGAGAAAAAGCAAGCACGGAGGACGAGAATCGCTTTTGCCCTGCGTAGCGTTCCGGGCAGCGGGTAGAACCAGGCAGAGAATTCCCGGCTAGCAGCTTCCCTGTGGCGGGGAAGTGCAAACGTACACGTTTTCGGCCGAAAACGCGTTTTCCGGCGAAAACGCACACCACGGCTCTTTCTGAGAAAAAGCAAGCACGGAGGACGAGAATCGCTTTTGCCCTGCGTAGCGTTCCGGGCAGCGGGTAGAACCAGGCAGAGAATTCCCGGCTAGCAGCTGCCCTGTGGCCGGGAAGTGCAAACGTACACGTTTTCGGCCGAAAACGCGTTTTCCGGCGAAAACGCACACCACGGCTCTTTCTGAGAAAAAGCAAGCACGGAGGACGAGAATCGCTTTTGCCCTGCGTAGCGTTCCGGGCAGCGGGTAGAACCAGGCAGAGAATTCCCGGCTAGCAGCTTCCCTGTGGCGGGAAGTGCAAACGTACACGTTTTCGGCCGAAAACGCGTTTTCCGGCGAAAACGAACACCACGGCTCTTTCTGAGAAAAAGCAAGCACGGAGGACGAGAATCGCTTTTGCCCTGCGTAGCGTTCCGGGCAGCGGGTAGAACCAGGCAGAGAATTCCCGGCTAGCAGCTTCCCTGTGGCCGGGAAGTGCAAACGTACACGTTTTCGGCCGAAAACGCGTTTTTCCGGCGAAAACGCACACCACGGCTCTTTCTGAGAAAAAGCAAGCACGGAGGACGAGAATCGCTTTTGCCCTGCGTAGCGTTCCGGGCAGCGGGTAGAACCAGGCAGAGAATTCCCGGCTAGCAGCTTCCCTGTGGCGGGGAAGTGCAAACGTACACGTTTTCGGCCGAAAACGCGTTTTCCGGCGAAAACGCACACCACGGCTCTTTCTGAGAAAAAGCAAGCACGGAGGACGAGAATCGCTTTTGCCCTGCGTAGCGTTCCGGGCAGCGGGTAGAACCAGGCAGAGAATTCCCGGCTAGCAGCTTCCCTGTGGCCGGGAAGTGCAAACGTACACGTTTTCGGCCGAAAACGCGTTTTCCGGCGAAAACGCACACCACGGCTCTTTCTGAGAAAAAGCAAGCACGGAGGACGAGAATCGCTTTTGCCCTGCGTAGCGTTCCGGGCAGCGGGTAGAACCAGGCAGAGAATTCCCGGCTAGCAGCTTCCCTGTGGCGGGGAAGTGCAAACGTACACGTTTTCGGCCGAAAACGCGTTTTCCGGCGAAAACGCACACCACGGCTCTTTCTGAGAAAAAGCAAGCACGGAGGACGAGAATCGCTTTTGCCCTGCGTAGCGTTCCGGGCAGCGGGTAGAACCAGGCAGAGAATTCCCGGCTAGCAGCTTCCCTGTGGCCGGGAAGTGCAAACGTACACGTTTTCGGCCGAAAACGCGTTTTCCCGCGAAAACGCACACCACGGCTCTTTCTGAGAAAAAGCAAGCACGGAGGACGAGAATCGCTTTTGCCCTGCGTAGTGTTCCGGGCAGCGGGTAGAACCAGGCAGAGAATTCCCGGCTAGCAGCTTCCCTATGGCCGGGAAGTGCAAACGTATACGTTTTCCGCCGAAAACGCGTTTTCCGGCGAAAACGCACACCACGGCTCTTTCTGAGAAAAAGCAAGCACGGAGGACGAGAATCGCTTTTGCCCTGCGTAGCGTTCCGGGCAGCGGGTAGAACCAGGCAGAGAATTCCCGGCTAGCAGCTTCCCTGTGGCGGGGAAGTGCAAACGTACACGTTTTCGGCCGAAAACGCGTTTTCCGGCGAAAACGCACACCACGGCTCTTTCTGAGAAAAAGCAAGCACGGAGGACGAGAATCGCTTTTGCCCTGCGTAGCGTTCCGGGCAGCGGGTAGAACCAGGCAGCGAATTCCCGGCTAGCAGCTTCCCTGTGGCCGGGAAGTGCAAACGTACACGTTTTCGGCCGAAAACGCGTTTTCCGGCGAAAACGCACACCACGGCTCTTTCTGAGAAAAAGCAAGCACGGAGGACGAGAATCGCTTTTGCCCTGCGTAGCGTTCCGGGCAGCGGGTAGAACCAGGCAGAGAATTCCCGGCTAGCAGCTTCCCTGTGGCCGGGAAGTGCAAACGTACACGTTTTCGGCCGAAAACGCGTTTACCGGCGAAAACGCACACCACGGCTCTTTCTGAGAAAAAGCAAGCACGGAGGACGAAAATCGCTTTTGCCCTGCGTAGTGTTCCGGGCAGCGGGTAGAACCAGGCAGAGAATTCCCGGCTAGCAGCTTCCCTGTGGCGGGGAAGTGCAAACGTACACGTTTTCGGCCGAAAACGCGTTTTCTGGCGAAAACGCACACCACGGCTCTTTCTGAGAAAAAGCAAGCACGGAGGACGAGAATCGCTTTTGCCCTGCGTAGTGTTCCGGGCAGCGGGTAGAACCAGGCAGAGAATTCCCGGCTAGCAGCTTCCCTGTGGCCGGGAAGTGCAAACGTACACGTTTTCGGCCGAAAACGCGTTTACCGGCGAAAACGCACACCACGGCTCTTTCTGAGAAAAAGCAAGCACGGAGGACGAAAATCGCTTTTGCCCTGCGTAGTGTTCCGGGCAGCGGGTAGAACCAGGCAGAGAATTCCCGGCTAGCAGATTCCCTGTGGCCGGGAAGTGCAAACGTACACGTTTTCGGCCGAAAACGCGTTTTCCGGCGAAAACGCACACCACGGCTCTTTCTGAGAAAAAGCAAGCACGGAGGACGAGAATCGCTTTTGCCCTGCGTAGTGTTCCGGGCAGCGGGTAGAACCAGGCAGAGAATTCCCGGCTAGCAGCTTCCCTGTGGCCGGGAAGTGCAAACGTACACGTTTTCGGCCGAAAACGCGTTTTCTAGCGAAAACGCACACCACGGCTCTTTCTGAGAAAAAGCAAGCACGGAGGACGAGAACCGCTTTTGCCCTGCGTAGCGTTCCGGGCAGCGGGTAGAACCAGGCAGAGAATTCCCGGCTAGCAGCTTCCCTGTGGCCGGGAAGTGCAAACGTACACGTTTTCGCCGAAAAAGCGTTTTCCGGCGAAAACGCACACCACGGCTCTTTCTGAGAAAAAGCAAGCACGGAGGACGAGAATCGCTTTTGCCCTGCGTAGCGTTCCGGGCAGCGGGTAGAACCAGGCAGAGAATTCCCGGCTAGCAGCTTCCCTGTGGCCGGGAAGTGCAAACGTACACGTTTTCGGCCGAAAACGCGTTTTCCGGCGAAAACGCACACCACGGCTCTTTCTGAGAAAAAGCAAGCACGGAGGACGAGAATCGCTTTTGCCCTGCGTAGCGTTCCGGGCAGCGGGTAGAACCAGGCAGAGAATTCCCGGCTAGCAGCTTCCCTGTGGCGGGGAAGTGCAAACGTACACGTTTTCGGCCGAAAACGCGTTTTCCGGCGAAAACGCACACCACGGCTCTTTCTGAGAAAAAGCAAGCACGGAGGACGAGAATCGCTTTTGCCCTGCGTAGTGTTCCGGGCAGCGGGTAGAACCAGGCAGAGAATTCCCGGCTAGCAGCTTCCCTGTGGCCGGGAAGTGCAAACGTACACGTTTTCGCCGAAAACGCGTTTTCCGGCGAAAACGCACACCACGGCTCTTTCTGAGAAAGAGCAAGCACGGAGGACGAGAATCGCTTTTGCCCTGCGTAGCGTTCCGGGCAGCGGGTAGAACCAGGCAGAGAATTCCCGGCTAGCAGCTTCCCTGTGGCCGGGAAGTGCAAACGTACACGTTTTCGGCCGAAAACGCGTTTTCCCGCGAAAACGCACACCACGGCTCTTTCTGAGAAAAAGCAAGCACGGAGGACGAGAATCGCTTTTGCCTTGCGTAGCGTTCCGGGCAGCGGGTAGAACCAGGCAGAGAATTCCCGGCTAGCAGCTTCCCTGTGGCCGGGAAGTGCAAACGTACACGTTTTCGGCCGAAAACGCGTTTTCCGGCGAAAACGCACACCACGGCTGTTTCTGAGAAAAAGCAAGCACGGAGGACGAGAACCGCTTTTGCCCTGCGTAGCGTTCCGGGCAGCGGGTAGAACCAGGCAGAGAATTCCCGGCTAGCAGCTTCCCTGTGGCGGGGAAGTGCAAACGTACACGTTTTCGGCCGAAAACGCGTTTACCGGCGAAAACGCACACCACGGCTCTTTCTGAGAAAAAGCAAGCACGGAGGACGAGAATCGCTTTTGCCCTGCGTAGCGTTCCGGGCAGCGGGTAGAACCAGGCAGAGAATTCCCGGCTAGCAGCTTCCCTGTGGCCGGGAAGTGCAAACGTACACGTTTTCGGCCGAAAACGCGTTTTCCGGCGAAAACGCACACCACGGCTCTTTCTGAGAAAAAGCAAGCACGGAGGACGAGAATCGCTTTTGCCCTGCGTAGCGTTCCGGGCAGTGGGTAGAACCAGGCAGAGAATTCCCGGCTAGCAGCTTCCCTGTGGCGGGGAAGTGCAAACGTACACGTTTTCGGCCGAAAACGCGTTTTCCCGCGAAAACGCACACCACGGCTCTTTCTGA